>NC_042999.1:111427376-111477376 GCF_006345805.1 Octopus sinensis
TATTTTTCTTATATACATATGTTCAAGCATATATATATATATATATAGTTGCCTTGTAAATTTTTTCATTTGTTTGTTGAAGTTAGTCATGGTATTGGCTGTTGCTGTTGTTGATTCGAATTATTTTTGTTGTTCTATCTTTATTTTTGTTTTTGTTGATGTTATCGTTGCGTTATATATTTAATTTGTTTTTGATAATTTAAATTGTGGCCTAGTTTTCAGTCATTTTGTTTTCACATTTCTCTAAGTTTGAAGGTGTTCTGATGAATTTTATTACACACTCAGATACATACGATGCACACACACACACAAACGCACACACACACAAACGCACACACACACACACACATACACACATGCACACACACTAAACAACAGTTCCACTTATATAAAAGCGGGCATGTAAATGAACACTCGTGCTTATGCAAACATAAAAAAATTTATACAGTTCAACATGCACACATTAGCTTCGACATATGCAGTGGGATACCATGTACGAGAAAACATTAATCATACATAAACGATCACATGTATATCAAATATGCAAATATAAACATGTATATATGTATAAATAAAACACATGTATACACACATTCGTGTATGTTTAGATGCATCGATGTGTACATACGAGGTCTCATAAAAAATAAAAAGCATGGGGACTCTTGCTATGATAACGAAGCTAAATAATGCAGTGTGACCTTGAACGTTGTTACACGTGTACTCTAAGTTATAACGTACTCGTTCACTTCCGTAGTTTATAGCAGTGCTTGGAAGGAAAGTGTGTAAAGCGTGATCGTCTCAAAGAGAATATCGGATTTCAACTCCAAAGAATTTCCTTGATTGTGTCGAGAAAGACAAAAACATTTTGAAAACGGGTCATAACAAGTGATGAATCGTGAACCTATGCATATGACCCGAAACCAAAACTTTGAAGGATCCCCACTTGAAATGAACATGATTTCAGGACGCCAAGGAAATTCAAGATAATGAGATAAGGCAGCTGCTCACTATCCTATAAAAGGAGTTCCATGAATGCTTCCATCCATAAAAGCAGCACTGTGTGTGGCTTCAGAAGGGAACTACTTCGAAAGCAGATTCAGTGCCGATTTGCTAAGTGTCGTAGTTTTTTTTATAGTACCAGACTCGATAGTTTTTGGTCAGAACTCGTATACAAATACATATACATACAGACCTTCATCTATATGTATACACACACACGTACACACACGCACACACACTCAAAGAAACAAACGCACATACATACATCGTGGACATCGTTCATGATGTGAAAGTGACGCCGACATTAGTTTCGGATCACAACATAATAGAGCTGTCTATGTAAGGACCAAAAGTAACCAGAGACATACAGCCTAAAGAAAGCACCCAAAATCTCTCCAATCTGAGCTTCCGCAAAGCATATTGGAAATTGATCCAAAAAGAGATCGTCAGAGACGACTGGCCGAAATGTCTCTCTACACTAGACATTGGCATGAAACTAGGCTATTTCACCTATGTTATGCAAACTATATGCCAGAAATATGTCCCAGACCACAAGATTCTAAGGGAGCGGAAGATCCGCTTGAGGCGATGGACGAATATTGATTAGAGAAAGAGTGATTAGAAAAAAAGAGGGAAATCTAAAAGAGGGAGAGAGAAAAAGACAGGGAAAGAAAGAGGGAAAGAGAAACATCCATGACGTAAGGTAGAGGGAATGTAATTGTACCACTTTCACGTGATTAGTTGAAGGAAAAGTGAGGAGAAAGATAAAGATAGAAAAAGAGGATAAGGTGAAGAGTGAGACTGAAAGAGGCAGAAAAAAGAGAGCGGAGAGAGAGAGGGGAGAGAGGGAGGGAGAGAGATGATGATGGTGGTGGTGGAGATTGAGATGGTGCTGATGGAGGTGGTAGCGGTGGTTATTTGAATAGTGAAAAATATATTGTGCAAGCGCGTAAGTGCAATTCCGTGAAATATTCACGCTTATTTAAGTGGCAGATATATGCATTGTAACTAAAGAGGGTATCATATACACGGGACATTTTTGTTTAGTTTATGGGGAGAATGGAAAAATAAGAGTGACTATTTTATGAGTGCTGTGTTATAAAACTGTGCATAAAGTATATAAAGTGTACATATATAAAGTACATTAAGTAATCATCCTATTCCAATTTCCTTCACTTTTCAATGAGTAGCAGACGAGCGACTAGCTTTTGATACGGGCACAACACAGGTTTATGCTTTCATGGTTTTGGGATAAAGTTTTCAGAAATAATCTAGTAAGTTAACCATTAATTCTGTGAAATATTCACGTGTCCTGCTACGTTCAATGTTTTCAAGCTTTCAAATTTAAAGGGAACTAGAATGATAGTTGCGTCATAGTTATATTCCTTCTTCATTTTTTTTTGTCATGAATCTAAAAGTAAAGTAAAGTAAGTCTCTAAACTATTACGTCTACTACACAGCATTTGAATAGTCAACTGAACGCATTATAAACAAATAAGAAAGGTTCTAGAAGTGTCAAAAAGTTTATGGCTAAACTCCAACCGAATTTGATATTTTTTCTTGCGTATTTGAGTTAAAATTTTATTGGGGTTTATAAAACAAAATACAGTAATATAATAGGTTTAAATGAAGGCACTATTTCTGCCCTACTATCTGGGGAAAAAAGAAAAGAAAATGGTTATATCTTATATTGTCTGACTAAGAAGAATGTCATCAATTAGCAAAAAGAAAATGAGGGGAAAAAATGTCACCATAGTTGAACTGTCAAAGAATATAATAGCTCAGTGGTTTACTAAGGCATGTAATGCTCTTTTCATTTTTTTATCAAAATGCATTACTGGCATCCTGCAACGTCAACTTCAAGTAAAAAAAGAGGCATAGATAAATAGCGCATTATTGCTCTCTCTCTCTCTCTCTCTCTCTCTATCTATCTATCTATCTATCTATCTATCTATCTATCTATCTATCTATCTATCTATCTATCTATCTATCTATCTCTCTGTCTCTCTCCTCTCACCCCTCTCTCTCTTGTTTCTCTCCCTCCAATACATTGAGTAATTAGTTCATGTATCGTCATAACTCAATAAACATCATATTGCTTTCCTAAAATCACTTACCTAGATGTTCATTTTTTACCCTCTTACTCGTTGCTGATGTTAACTACAGATTTGGAAATACATGCTTTCCAGAAAATTTTCCCATCAAATACACGTCGTGAAACATATATTTCTGACCTAATATTGATACATTCTCAAAACTCTAGGAACTCCAGGGCATTCTAAAATGCTAAAAAAGTATGTTGCTAAAAATAATAACAATAAGAATAACAACAATGACAATCCTTTTCAAGTATAGGGGCAAGGCCTCAGATTTTGAGGGAGGAGGCTAGTCGAATTCATTGACCCCAATGCTCAACTGGTTTTCTCGAACCCGAAAGGATGAAAGATAAGGTCGACCTCAGCGGAGTTTAAAACTCAGAATACCCGTCTTTGGACATAAGGTCAGACGAAATGTCGCTAAGCATTTTGCCTGATGTAACAATGGTTTTTCCAGCTCGCCGCTAAATAAATAAATAATGATAATGCAAAGTGACTGCATGAAATCCAGGATAGGTTAAGAAATATAAAAGGACAAGTCAGGGAATTGAAATACCATTTGAACAAACAATAAGAAACGGAGAAGTGACCAAATTGCAAAAGCTTTGCCCTAGACTTGCCCAAAACCATTGTAAGTTGTAGAGACACGGCGTGGTAGTGAAAGTGCTGCATGGAAAACTGTGAAAAGTGGAGGTTAGAGAGAGGCAAGATGTGGTAAGAGCACAGCTCACAGAGAGTGGCGGAGTCGGAAACGTGCAAAATCTTGTAGGATTTCCCAGTCCAAACAGACCAGGTAGTTGAGAACAACGTACTAGACTTGTAATGGTGGACAAGGTGAACCACATGTGCTCTACAATTACTGTTGCGTTCCCTTTGACCCACGAATAGTTAAGAAAGAAGATGAGAAAATAGACATATGTAATCCTCTGAATTACGAGATAGCTCTAGTGTGGAAATAAAGAAAGAGAAGATAATGTCAATTATTGTTGGATCCTTGGGGTCAGTATCAGAAGGTATCTAGAGGAATATAATGGAAATCAGAATAGAGGGCCCAGTTGAGCTCTTTGCCTCCATGGTACGATCAGTGCGCTATTTTGATTATGAAACGAGCAAGATTTGTAGGAAGCAGGGAATTGAAATGCCAAATAAGGAAACAATAAGAAATAGAGACAAGACCAATTTGTGAAAGTTTTGCACGGGACGTTTTGTCAGAAATGGGGGTTTGAAGCTGGCTGTACTTGGTATAATCATCTGTTAGGATGAGTTCTTGAGTTGAAGAAATACAAGAATTTATGGGGTTTTCAAACTCAAACGGATAAGAGGATAGGAAATGATAAACCAGATATAACAATAATAGAAAAGAAAAGTTGCCTACCAATTGATCCATTATGTCCATTTGATTCCTGGATTGTAAAGAAAAAAGCTGAAAAATTAAAAAATGCGATCCATTAAAATTCGAAATTGCGAAAATTTGGAATATAGAAACTGTTTAGGTTGTGCTTTTAATAATAGGTGCATTAGGGACAAATGGTTGAAGTTTATTGGAATGGAATGTCCTGTCGAATTTCAATCGAAAGTTTGCCTGTTAGGAACAGGAGAGATAACCAGAAAAGTTTTGAGCACTTGAAAGATTATTGAAAGTTAGTGGATATCTACTGTTACAGTTAGTAACGCGTTACTTACATAAATTCTACCGGGAATAAGACGACACTTAGTCAATAATAATAATAATGATGATTTCAAATTTTCTTAACTGGTATGTCACACGTATTGAGAAGACCATTGTTGCTAGGAATTTTCTTACCCTTTTCCCTTTTCCCTTTTCTTTTTTTTTCTTTTTGTAGTTTTATGTTTTCCCTCTGTCTTTCTTCCCCTTTTTTCTCTATCACATGACTTTCTAAATGGACAATTTGGTGTATTTATTTTAATGGCCTGCCAATGTATACAGTGCGTTCCTCTGCCCTAGGTATCAGGAAAATACTGGGTAAGAAATAGAAGCAGAATTGAAAGAAGATGATAATAATAATGATAATAATAATAATAATAATAATAATAATAATAATAATAATAATAATAATAATAATAATAATAATTTCAATTTTTTGCACAAGGCGAGTAATTTCGGGAGATAAATCGATTGCATCCCGTCCCGGTGTTCAACTGGTTCTTATAATAACGACCCCGGAAAATGAAAGTCAAAGTCGGCCTTGGCGGCATTTGAACTGAGAGAATAAAGTCGAAAGAAATGACTAAGCATTTTCCCGGCACGGTAATGATTCTGCTAGCTCGCCGTTGTGTTGGTAAAATAATGCGTTAGGGTAGCATGGAAATAACAGGAAAGCTGTGTGAACACGAACCAGACGTTGTGACAGAAAATAAGAGTTACAGGGTCTTGAGGGTCTCCTTCAGTTAAGACTGACCATGCTATGGAAGTAAAAAGATCAGATATGAATATAGAAGAAAAAAGATAAAAACAATCAGCGTGAGAAAATATACTTCATATGCCAAATAAATGAAAATATTGAGAAATATCACAATCTAGTCAGAAAGCTGAAGAGACTCTGGACGACTAAGGCAAAAATATTTCTGTATTAATTGGTGCCCTGGGCACAACACAAATACCATAAATTGAACTCGCATTGTCATTCTGCAAGACAGATACTTGAGATTTGAGGAAACCCTCCCACAATCAGCACAGTATTCTATCGATTCTACTTTAAGGTCATCAGTAATTTCAGTATACTAGTATTCTCCTTTCGGAATACTACAAAGTTCAGTTTATTTGACATAATGAAAGCCCTTTTGTGAAGGGCATCCTGTTTCTTAATTGAATTTTGCTTTGGTTCTATATTTGTTACCCTTTCACTCTTCTCTTTTTTACTAGTTTCCTATACTTTTGCAGTCTCCATTTTCTCCCATCAACGAAGTCCCATTGCTGATCGTAGCCTCTGGCTAGATTTCTTTTGGAGGATATAGATCTTAGGAGTTTTCTTCATTGTCAACTCCGCATGCTGGTAGCAATAAGATCGATACATCTTCATTTGCCTCCATTCTGGTTATTTCCAGAGCGTCCGTAAGAGTATCCGTGACAATAGGTGAATACCTATTGTTGCTACTGCCCAATTTTTTAGGCTTTTCCTTTTTTGCACATAAGGCCCTCAAGTAACTTTCGCTAAGACAAACGTAGTAATTTAGCCTTTTGTACGGCAACACTTTGATTGATATTCATGTATATACAGGACTGATTACTGAGTAAAGCACCGGTTCATGTAGCCTTTGAGAGTATTAGAATTTGGATGCCCATGCAGACTCTGAATTTCACACTGTTGCGAATCTTCTCTTTGTTATCATATGTCTGTATTACTGTAAAAAGTTAAGTCGACGTCCTTGCTAATACCTGTATTCGGCAACTTAGTATTTTTGAAACTCTGCTTTCGCTGCTTTCACAGATTCCCATCACTCTTTATCGCCATCTACTTTCATTATTATGAATTTGAATTCGGAACTTAAGTCATAGTGAATTAGCTGATTACACAACCATGGATGCCACAGCAATGGATGCGTTGCACTATCTCTCTTCATTAGAGCTTGGAGACTCTAAAAGCAGGAAGATGCTTCCAGGCGTCCTATTCAAGCAAGAAGCCATTGGTTTCTGTGACATACCCTGCCTAATATCGCCTTTACTCGAAGTGGCTCAATTCTAGTCGATGTATTTGTCCCTCAGGATGAGCAAATGAAGGAATGTTACTTTCAGCTGTCTGTGGTAGTTCTGCTGTCATTGCTATTCGAACTATTTCTCTTTCCTAAAATGAATGTTTCCAACAACCATCATTGTGTATTCCTATTTTACAACTTCTATCAGTGTTTCATCATTTCTCTTCAAAATATTTCTAGGGTATGTTTAGTAAAGTTATCACTACAAGCGTCTTCTCATTTGCGAGGCGGCCATTTTGTAATGGGTACAAGTATTGTAAAATAGGAATTTGTCAAAAATTATCAGAACATATTAAAAAATCTAAAGCCCATTTTTTACTCTATCCCTGGTAATAGGGTAGACATTCAAGTGTGTTTTGAAGACCTGTGATTCTAAAAAGAATCAAAATAACCACTTTTTTTAAAAAATAAAGATACTTTTCTAAAGTTATCATAGATGAAAATGTAGTCTACACCGACTCTAAGAAACTTAACCTTTCACTTCGAACAACAGCAGAAGCAACAACGATGATGATGACAACACCACCACCAACAAAGACAGCACCACCACCACCAACAACAACAACAGCGATAATAACATCCCCGACGTCTGCAACAAAAACACCACCAGCAGCAACAACATTAAACTGCAGAAGACCTCTCCACCATCTGCAACACAACATCACTGAAGACAACAACGACAACGACAACAACGGCAACAACAAGAACAAATCTGAAATTACACGCAATTTCTTTCCATTTTCAGAAAATTAAACCATTTTGTGGCTCAGTGTGAAAGAGGAAACCACGAAATGTCTCCTGACAGTCAGTGTGCTTTCATTTAAATAATAATAATAATAATAATAATAATAATAATAATAATAATAATAATAATAATAATAATAATAATAATGATGATAGTAATAATAATAATAATAATAATAATAATAATAATA
The DNA here is from genome assembly GCF_006345805.1 of Octopus sinensis. Classification (NCBI taxonomy): domain Eukaryota; kingdom Metazoa; phylum Mollusca; class Cephalopoda; order Octopoda; family Octopodidae; genus Octopus; species Octopus sinensis. The sequence continues at coordinate 111,435,121 of NC_042999.1, forward strand.
ATAATAAAATAATAATAATAATAATAATGACGACAAACAGGATGGTTATGATGATGATGATGATGATGATATATAAGAAAACATTTTTTTAAATGCTCTCTATCGCTGACTTTCAATTAATTCTTGCTACAAAGCTGCAACACACACATACACACACGCATGTATGTATATACACACATACATATATATACACACACATATATATACACGTATATAAGTGTATATATATATATATATGTAGACACACACACACACATTCATATGTACATACTTAGGTGCGTACGAGCGTATGTACATACGTACGTACATACGTACATGAACAGGAATCATGCTTATATGTTCATAAATTCGTGATCAAACGAATTCCTTCACCCTTCTCACGACTAAATTCATTGTACATCTTGGTATGTTTCCTCATAAGTCCTTTCAATCTGAGTGCCCTAATTCTTCTGATGAAATATTATTTTAGTGACACTATTTATAATTCTACATATTACCCAAAGCGTTAAAGATTTGTCTTTTATTTTTTGTAATCTGGTCTTCTTTTCACAAGTTAGTATGTATCTTGGCTTCTTCTGTAAAATTAGATATTTACATTCATAGGTAGACTATAATAGTTTTAGAAGAAGAAATAAAAGGAAATACGTGGGGAGTAAATACAAACAGTGCGTGTTAGACAGATGGAGGAAATAAACTTATGAAGTGACATAGAGCAGATTTGCATAAAATCAGAATTTTAGAAAGAGACAGTAAGAGAAGAAAATCACCAACACCTGAACACAGTATCGAGAGCGGATGAGATCGGGAAGAGCAAATACTTAAAAAGAGAGAGAGGGAGGGGGAGGGAAGGGGAGATGGGCTGAGAGACAGAGATAAAAAGTCAGACAGACAAAGAGAAGGTAGAAATAGAAATACAAAGATACGAGTAGAGATATATAGTTATGTATAAATCTATGTATCGATGCATGAGTGCATATATGTATGTAGATAGATAGATAGATAGATAGATAGATAGATAGATAGATACATACATACATACATACATACACACACACACACACACACACATACATATATATATATATATAGAGAGAGAGAGAGAGAGAGATTTATAGACACACACACACACACAAACACACACATATATATAATATATATATATATATATATATATATATATATATATATATATATATATATATATATATATATATATCTGTATATAGATTCATATCTATAGATAGATAGATATATAGATGGTCATCAGTAGAGTTGATCTCCGTCACACACCAGAAATTTCTTTCTTTCATACTAATTTCAGAGTTAGATGAGTGCTTTTGAAGTTTAGCTTACAAGCGTGCCATAAAAAAAGTTTCGTCGTACCGTGTTTACGCGCTTCTCACAGATTTGGAACGGTGCCGTTTAGCATACATTAATAGCTTAGACTGGTTGGTAAAGTTTCACTCACCCATATTTTTCCTTCTTTTTACCAGTGCTTTCTGTACACAGGCCTATGCAGGGGATGCATTATTTATCTTTTCCTTGTCCCCTGTGTGTCTCACTTCTTTTTACCATTCCTCATTAAACAGTTTGCACAATCACAGGTTCCTAGTGCAGTATGTTTCTTGCATTCCTTCTGTTCAAGTTTTGCAACGGATAACGACCACCTGCAACTCAAACAGAATATTAGCTGCCTAGATAGCGCCAAGTCAGGACTTGAAATCTCCTGAGAAGTAACCTTCGTTCTCTGATTAATAAATATTTTTATGAAGTCACTCAAGTGTGAACTAATACAAGCACTTATTTCTCATTTTCATATTTTTTCAAGGGATTCATTGCTTCGGAAGAATTTTTTTCATATTGTCACATGTTAATGGAGTTCTATTCCCAAACACCAACAGAAAAATGTCAGAGTGGATATGGTACTGAATTACCAAATCAAAGATGTTGTGTTTAATCAACTGTAATATATTTGTTGCGTATTTTGTCAGTGGGCTTACTTCTACATCCTATTCCTAGGCACAAGGTTCGAAAATTTCGGGGAGGAAGCCAGTCGATTAGATCAACCTCAGTACGCAAATAGTATTTATTCATCGACCCCAAAAGGATGAAAGGCAAAGTCGACTTCGGCGGAATTTGAACTCAGAACGTAAAGACAGACGAAATACCTATTTCTTTACTACCCACAAGGGGCTACACACAGAGGGGACAAACAAGGACAGACAGACGGATTAAGTCGATTATATCGACCTCAGTGCGTAAATGGTACTTATTTAATCGACCCCGAAAGAATGAAAGGCAAAGTCGACCTCGGCGGAATTTGAATTCAGAACGTAACGGCAGACGAAATACTGCTAAGCATTTCGCCTGGCGTGCGGTATTTCGTCTGTCTTTACGTTGAGTTCAAATTCCGCCGAGGTCGACTTTGCCTTTCATTCTTTCGGGTCGATGAATTAAGTACCAGTTGCGTATTGTATCGATCTAATCGACTGCCCCCTCCACAAACATATCAGGCCTTGTGCCTAGAGTAGAAAAGAGATTGGTGTAAATATTATTTTGTACTGTAGACACAAGGCCTGAAATTTTGACCCCAGTACGCAACTGGTACTTAATTTATTGACCCAGAAAGGATGAAAGGCAAAGTCGACCTCGACGGAATTTGAACTCAGAACGTAAAAACAGACGAAATACCACTAAGCACTTCACCCAGCATGTCAACGTTTCTTATTTTTGCTCTAGGCACAAGGCCCAAAATTTTGGGGGAAGGGGGCCAGTCGATTAGATTGACTCCAGTACGCAACTGGTACTTAATTTATCGATCCTGAAAAGATGAAAGGCAAAGTCGATATTGGCGGAATTTGAACTCAGGACGTAAAGACAGACAAAATACCTATTTCTTTACTACGCTCAAGGGGCTAAACATAGAGGGGACAAACAAGTACAGACAAACGGATTAAGTCGATTACATCGACCCCAGTGCGTCCCAGGTACTTAATTTATCGACCCTGAAAGGATGAAAGGTAAAGTCGACCTCGGCGGAATTTGAACTCAGAACGTAACGGTAGACGAAATACCGCTAAGCATTTCGCCCGGCCAGCTAACGATTCTGCTACCTCGCTGCCCGCTAAGTATTTTGCCCGCCGTGCTAATGTTTGTGACAGCTCGCTGCCTTAAGACTGGTGTAAATATTAAACGAAAACTGTTATATGTCCGATATTATAGGCGTGCTTGTAATGCTTAATGTGAGGTTCGAATGAAATTAACAAAATGACAGCTGGATAGATAGATTAAAATTACCTATTATCCTCATTTATCAATATTGGTTGTATGGAAGTTAGAATCGTCCACGGAGGGGTTTGAAAATCGGAAATACTGAAATACGAGCAAAATATCTCACAGCACCCAATTCAGGTCCTTTTTACACTGAAAATGCTACAAAAAATTCCAAGTATAATAACACAAAATCAGTGGTCAATTTAGAAGTCATGTGAAATACGGTATTGCTTTAGTTGTGATGTATATTATTAGTATCTCCATGCATTCGTTTTACTCTTGAATTATGGTTCCAAAAAGAATATGTATCTTTTGTCTGCTGAATGGACGTTTACACGTAGAATAGACGTTAATTAAGAGAACTTCGACTATTTATCAATTGTATTCTTCCTTAAGCCATATATACACTCCTACCTAATTTGAGGCTGTGTATACTTACCTAATACCACGTAGCATAATATAGCGGCTACTTACACTTAGGCTTCATTCATCTACATACATTGTATTAAGATGTTGACGACTGTCATTACAGATGATAAATTACAGAAGTTACATTTTCCCAGACTTGACTATTGTAATCAAACCTTGCTGAAGTTACGGTATAATCTGACAAAGAGAAATCACAACATATAATAGTGCTATAAAAATTCCTCCTATCTTTTCGATTTGAACGTGTTTCATATATTTATATCTATAAAAGTATGCCTGAAATTATACGAATAACACATGTAAATACTTACACATACAATTAAATATACATTACTCTCTGTAGTTTGAAACATTGTAAAAATACGGCAATATATAGTAATATACACAAATACACACACACAGAAAATAGACACACTCACACACGCGTACACGCGCGCATACACTGTTTCAGTTCACTAGGACTTCGTAATTCACCTACCAGTTTATTCGACACGACTAGATGGATAAGGTTATAAGACCTAACCTTAACTTCAACTTTACTATGATTTGGACTTTACTCTTGGTTTGAAGGTCATCCCATTATATGTATGTGTATATATATATATATATTTACACACGCATATGTATTTATATACATGTACATGTATATGTACATGCAGGCACGTACATTAACAAAGAGGAAAGTACTAAATAAATTTAGCACAGTTAATAATCACATTAGTAATTATTAAAATAGAGATTTGAATTATTAAAATTCCGCGTCACCCCTTCTCCGTTTATCCAAAAGCGATGTCACCAAACTCGGAACAAAATCATACATACAAACAAACATACATACATACATACATACATACATGCATACAAGCATGCATGCATGTATAGATACATACATACATACATACATACATACATACATACATACATACATACATACATACATACATACATACATACATACATACGTACGTACGTACAAAAGTAAACAAACCACCGCTCCCGCTATCGCTAAATTCGAGTCTCAAAAGTTAGCTGACCTAGTAACGAAGACTGCGGAATACATCCAAGTGAAAAACATTTCAAAATTACAATTCTCAAAAAATGTTGCTACTTTCTCGAAGCTTTCGTTGAGCAACAGACTATTCACAACACGAGTGAGAAAAAAATCCGACCGATCTAATGTTTAAGGTAATCAAAGATGTTGCTATGCGTTTGCAATCCAGGAACAGGATTGTCGTAACACGTGGGTTGTTAATTTGTGTGTGTGTGTGTGTGTGTGTGTGTGTGTGTGTGTGTGTGTGTGTGTGTGTGTGTGTGTGTGTGTGTGTGTGTGTGTGTTAGAAATCTCTTGTTCGACAAGTCTGACCCTGGTGTAAATAACAAGGACACAATAATTAATGTGTTAGACAGGAACGATCTGGGATTAAACAAGACTAACAACGTCATCTGTATAAACAAATTAATGATACCAATTATTGAACGACTTCCAGTGTCCACCAAAGCTATGCCACCAACGTTTATCCTGGTTTCTTACTTTGTCACATGGTCTTACGTTTAAAAGAAATGGGCTATTTGATTGAATGCTGTTAACGCTTTCCTAAAATGTATATGCTATTCAGATGAAGAGAAATATCAACTACAGGGATTGAAATAAAGCAGCTAGTGTGAGTCCTCAGAGACTTCTTTTTCTACCGTAATAACGATTATCATTACTAAGAAAAATATGAACACACCCACTCTATTCTATCTTCAGAGAAACGGCCGCCACTAACACCAACATCCGCACACACATTTACTCCTATCTCCACAATAATTACCGATAACGTCAATACTACCACATTATCTTCAGTGTCTCTACCACTACTAACACCAAAAACCCATACTGCCCTCATTGATGCAACCACCAGTGAAACTATCACACCATACAACCTACATTTTACACTACTTCAAGACCATCACCATAGGGCAACATTATTTTTGCTACTACTACTACTACTACAACTACTACTACTACTACTACTACTACTACTACTACTACTACTACTACTACTACTACTACTACATTTACACCAATTTCACTGACATTTCCACCACTGCGTCTTCCAAACCCACTACGTTATCTTCAGAGACTCTGTTAGTGCTATATATCAACGCCATACTATCTTCACTGATATTCACATCATAAATGTCACAGCCACACTGTCTTCACTAAAACTAGTACTACCATAACATTACGTTCACTGACACTACTACCAACAACATACATCTACGCTGGTTTCACTGATACCAACACCATAAATATCAGCATCATCACTACCACACTATCTTCACTGACACTACCCCTTCAACACCCTACTACTATTACTAATACCACTATTACACTACCTTCAATAACACTACTCGCACTAGCTCCATTGAATGTAATTACCACCACTGACATTGCTACCCGGCTACCGCCACAAACATCACAATTTTCAATATCTTCTCCGACACTTCTGTAATTACCACCACTGAAACTAATTTCATTAACAATACCCACATACATTTCACCTATATTTCCACCACCATTTCAACTGCCCGCAACCTAATCCTGTACGTTCCTGTTCCTTTCTTTCCGCTGCGTCTGGCATAACACATAAATTAGAGGTAAATTATCTTTCTTTCGCAACCAATGTAGGAAAGAATCATTCAATCAAGTCTTAAATACAGAGTCTTAAATATAAACTTTTCATTACCTCTTCTTTCCCCCCACTCATGTGGAGACGAGAACGGATACTAAACCGTTGCCAATCTACATCCAAATCTATTGGGATTTGGCAGTGAAGTATTAGATTTCGCCGAGGTACTACAGAGCTGCTTGCCTCAGTGGGTGTGTCATGTATAATGATCACATACTATGATCAAATTGTGCTAAACAAGATTGGGTTTTCATTGACAAGTAACTTATGTGTCTTACAATACATGTCTAGATTCAGGACTCTGACAAGGCTGAATTAGCCTCTCACTTTTCTTTCAGTAATTTGTGGCAATAAAGCAAAAGCAAATAACAAAATGGTGGAAAAAATAAAATACAGCCAACAGATGTAGATTGGCCTTGGGATAAGAACATATGGATGCGTTTGTTGTGCTCAATTGTTTTGTATGTTCTAGAACGAGGATAATAGTGTATTCAGATACATAGTATGTGATGAGGTAGCAGAAATGACTTGTAGATTTTAGCTTCATTCCAATGCATTCTGCATGCATAATTCTGTAGTAAACAAGTTCACAGTAAGGCTTATAAGATGATCGAATCCATGGCAGTATTTAAGCAATATACGAGGGGCGTTCAATAAGTAATGTCCCTGACCCACTTCCCATAGCAGTAGAGCAACGAAACTTGGCAGAGTTATTAGTCTTTTTTTACATAGGAACCATCCAGAGTTACGCATTTCTCCCATTGTTTGATGCAGCTCTGGAGACCGTTTTTGTAGAAGACCCCAGCTTGGTCCTCCAACCTGAACGTGACTTCAGAAATCAAGGCTGCATCATCTGGGAAACGCTTTCCTTTCAAAAACAACTTCATGACTGGGAAGAGGTGAAAATCAGAGGGTGCAAGGTCAGGAAAGTAGGGGGATGGGGGAGGAGTTCATAGCCATACGCCTGTGCTTCTGATCTGGCGACAGGCGAGTTGTGGACCGGAGCGTTGTCCTGCAGGAGGAGGATGTCTTTGCTGATCTTGCCCCGCCTCTTAATTTTGATAACTTCTCTTAATTTCCTCAAAAGTGAAGCATAATAGGCTCCTGCAATTGTGGTACCCTTTGCCAGGAAATCTGTCATCACTACTCCGTCCTGGTCCCAGAAGACTGTGAGCATGACCTTGCCAGCGGAGGGCTGCACCCTTGCCTTCTTTGGAGGGGGTGAGTCACGGTGCTTCCACTGCATTGACTGGGCTTTGGTCTCTGGATCATTGTGATGGAGCCAGGTTTCATCCTGTGTAATCAGTCTTTTGAAAAATTTTGACTCATCTTCTTGGCACATCTCCAAATTCACCCTCGAGCACTCGACGCGTTCTTGCTTCTGGAAAGGTGTGAGCAACCTGGGAATCCATCTGGCAGACACCTTTTGCATATGCAAATGGTCATGAATGATAGTTTCCACAGACCCGGTACTAATCTTGGCCTCATGGGCTATTTGGCGAATAATTATGCGTCGATCTTCCAAAATGGCAGCCTCAACTTGATGGACTGATGCCTCATCAATGGCAGAAGGGGCGACCAGATCTGGGAGCTGTTTCCACAGAGTTCCGACCATGTTTGAATTCACGATGCCAGCGTTTTAAAAGGTCATATGATGGGGCATCATCACCATAAGTTACTTTCATTTCATCAAAAGTCTCCCGTGGTGTGCGTCCTTTCAAATACAAAAATCGGATCACTGCTCGACACTCAACAGGCTCCATTTCACACTTGACTCGGTTCAAACACCTGTAAATCAGAAACCACAATTAATTCAGAGCTGTAATTTGCCACTTACTCTATAGAGATATAAATGATTGCACATGCAAAATATCAGCTAGATCTAACAATTGCAAGTGGGTCAGAGGCATTACTTATTGAACGTCCTTCGTACGTGCATGTGTCTATGAGTGTATGCGCGTAGTGCATGTGCATTTGTGTTCGCATGTGTGTGCGTAAGTGTTTCTAAGTGTATTTGCATATGTAGGTTTTCATGCGTATGCGTATGTGTATGTGTTTGTGTATGATGTGTTTGTGTGTACAGACACATGATCCGTAGCCAGGCTCTCATTCATCGAGGTCTGCATACAGAGTTTCAAGATTAAGCATAATCAACGGTACACATAAATGGAGGGAAATGAGCGTTATCGGTCCTTTAGTGAGTTATATAGAATATTCCTTTCAGTATTACGTATGGCTGTTATGGTTGCTCCATACATCACTACTGTACAGAGACACGAACTTACAAGCAAGATTTCAGCAACTGCAAGTTTGCTGTTTAAGTAGGAGCTATCTAGGCTATGGTACGAAATCTGGGGGGTAATGTTATTCAGTGAATTGTAACTGACTTTATCATTATATGAGTGTTGAAAGATTTGTGATATTTATGCATAGTTACGAAATATGAGATATGAACAAAAGATATAACGTTCCTGGTTATATTGTTGACTACATTTATGCTACATCGAATATATACTCTCTTGTCCTCATTCTCATAAATGCGGATGTATATGTGTGTGTGTGTGTGTGTGTTGTATACATACATACATACATACATACATACATACATACATACATACATACATACATACATATATATAGCATGTATGTATGTATGTATGTATGTATGTATGTATGTATGTATGTATGTGTATGTATGTATAAGTATGTATGTATGTGTTTGTATGTGAGTGTATGGCTGTGTGTCTGTGAATCTGTGTATGTATACCCATGTATGCACACATGTTATTTACGGTAAGATGAAATATCACAGACTTCTGTTTACACTTATGTTTCACACTTATTTGACTACCTACCTTCTTATTCAAGCAATCTCAACCAAGATGAGTTTCACGATGAATGTTGTGCCAGGAAACTAACTCTGTCATCCATTAGCTTTGGCAGATAACCGATGTTTTTTAGCTATGAGATTTTGATAAAGTAACTTAGTTTCTAGAATGATATTGTAGGATTGGTGTAAGAAGCCTGATCTGGCCTGACCTACAGTAAAACAAGTAGAACGTTTTGGCCAGCTTAAACAGAACATAACGTTCAGTTACTGTTGTTTTATCGTTTTCCTGGCTATCGTTTTCATGAAATACTGCTCTTTCAACGCCTAAAGAATGCAGGACATCTGAGCTGACCAGGTTGAGCTACAGGTTGACTGACTAGCCTCGTTGTGTTGAACATATTCTGGTTTCTTTTGAAAAGACAAAAAGTTTTAGGTTACGAATGAGAAAAGTTGAGTTGTAATACACAAAGATTTTCTCGCAAGAGCAGCAGACCACAAGTTCTGCTGAATGAAAGTTTAGCCCTATATATTGATACCATGAGCAATGTATTAAATTAAACTGCAGGCAAATTAATTACACTTTGTATGCTAGGATTTTCAAACTTATGTGTGACTAATCCAGAATATTGTCAAGGTGAAGCAAACAAGGATACAAAAATTGTAGCTTCACTGTAAACAGCAAAAAATTTCAAAGGGGAAACATACAGTGTTAGGGGTAAAGAAAAATAAAAGACTGAGTTAAAAACAAAATGACACAAGAATGCAAATAATAATAATAATAATAATAATAATAATAATAATAATAATAATAATAATAATAATAATAATAATAATAATAATAATAATAATGATAATAGTATAGTAATATACGCTTATTACTATGCATTAGGTAAGCCATCTCAAGAGAGACACACCGCAAACTCTTACAGTACATGGAGAACACGGAATCAAGACAGTAGGCCCTATTTGGACGAGAACAAATTAGCAAATGTGAGGAGCGATATCCTTAGAAATAACAGACTGACAGACAGTGAAATAAGCGCGATCAAGCACGCAACGGAAAATGACAAATATAAGACACAAAGGAAATGAAGAATCAGATGAACAGTATAGCCCGCAACGAGGCTTAATTGAAAGACTGCCATCTGACCAAAGTACGCAAAGGCCTGAAGATAAAATAAATTCTATTGTACCTGTTAAAGATAGCCAGGAAAACGATAAAACAACAGTAACTGAAGATCTCGCATTTGCTGAAGAACACAGAGAGTCTATGGCAGAAATGAGGCAGAAAATCCTGAATACGTTTGAAGTTGTAAGACATACAAGTATGAATGATAGAGAACCACTTCATAAACTCTCAAATACAAACCAAAATAAAAAACAAATCCAAATTGGCAATTATGTAACAAATGAAATAATACAAGAATTAAAACTGATTTTACTGAGTTAAATGAAATTATTTACGCTTCTGCTAGGACAATTGAAATAGGGAAGAAAGATGAAGAGAAAATTTGGATCCTCACAAAGAGAAGAACTGATATCAATAAAAGAAACGCTGAAACAAAAAGTCTAAGCAAAAGCCCAAAGAATACGAAGATTTGAGAAGAGAAACAAGTTTTACAAGCAAAATAAGCTGTTCACATCCAATGCCAAAAAATTCTACAGAGGAATAGGGAAGGAGAAAGTAACCGTTAAAGACCCCCCCCCCCCTCCCATGGAAGAAGTTCAAAACTTTTGGAAAAGGATTTGGAGTGACAAGAAGACGTACAACATAAATGCAGACTGGATTATACAAACTGAAGAATCCTACCAAAATTTACAACAACAAGCATGGGAAGACATCACAATAGCAGACCTATTCAGCATGCAAGCATGAAAGAGAAGATCAGGTAGGAATGTTATAGGAGAGTTCGTGCAGTCCTGAAATCTGAACTAAATGCACGTAACAAGGTGTTAGCTATAAATTCCTTAGCAGTTCCAGTTGTTACTTATAGCTACAATGTGTTGAACTGGAATATGAGTGAAGTAAAGAATATAGATAGGAAAATACGCAAGCTGCTGAGTTGTAATAGGATGCACCACCCAAAGGCAGACGTAGATCGCCTTTACCTTCCCAGAGCCCAAGGAGCTGATGTTGACCAGAAGCAAACCCATCAGTGGCTATGGAGCTCAGGGCTAAAAGCAGAGAGCGAAGGTTTCATCCTGGCTGCTCAAGATCAAAGCCTATTAACCCGGAACTACCAGGCCAATGTGATGAAAAATGGAGCAGACCCAAAATGCCGATTCTGCAACGACTTGATTGAAACAGTGGACCACCTAATCTCTGGATGTAAAGTCTTAGCACCAGTGGAGTATAAATTAAGACATGACAGAGTTGGCCAATATCTACACTGGCTAATAAGTCGGCATTACAATATCAAAACTGCCGACAAGTGGTATAATCACCACCCTGAGGCTGTAACTGAAGGAGAAAATGTAACCATTCTGTGGGACTTTCCAGTACATACAGACTGAACCATCAAGGCCAATAAACCAGATATTGTTGTGAAAGACCAAAACAATAAAGTTTGCTTATTGATCGACATGAGCATCCCCTGTGATCATAATATCTCAGCGAAAGAGTTTGACAAGCTCAGAAAATATAAAGACCTACTCATTGAAATTGAGAAAATGTGGCATCTCAAGGCGGTTACAATACCAGTGATCGTAGGAACACTAGGAATGATCAAGAAGGGAACCGAAAATTATATGAGAATGATCCCTGGCTTACCATCGCTGCAAGAAGTGCAAAAGATTGTCTTAACTGGTACATCACACGTATTGAGAAAAGCATTGTCGATGTGAGAACTGTTGCTGCTCATGTATTTTAATTTAACTTAAAAAAAAAATGAACGAACTATTGAGTTTGGTTTAATGGCCTACCTATGAGTTTCTTTGCCCTAGGAGTCAGGAAAACACTCGGCAAGAAATGGAAGCAAATTTGAAAGAAGAAAAAAAAAGTAATAATAATAATAATAATAATAATAATAATAATAATAATAATAATAATAATAATAATAATATAAATGCCCTGATGCAGTACCAGGCAGTGGCTCTCATGGCTTCTGATCTTAACTGATTAGAAGTGTTATCATGTACATTGTTTTCTCTTGGTATAAAAGATGGGCTACAGCAAATATTCTGCTCAATACCACAGATTTGCTTGTCAGTTGTTTGACCTTAACCAGTTGAGCATGTCCCTTAGTGGCTGACGATATGTGCATCTCTGATCACGAGCAGAAGTAGTGGGGGAGCATCATAGCCATGTGTTCAGAGGGATTCTTTGGGATTTGAATAATTCACCTCTGGAAACTTGGGTGTTTCATTCAAGTTTCTTAAACAACCCTTATTCAGGGACCTTTTGAGCAGGATGGGTTACTCGACCTGAAGAAAATTCTAAGTGGGCCCCACTTGCAAGGTCATGTTCTGTTTATCTTGATATGAGATCACCATGTCGCGCACATATGGTTGTGATGCATGTTGGAAAACAGCAAAACAGGATGTTAATGATGATGGTACTTAGTATATTTTGGTAAGTAACCATACAACAGAAGCTAGAAACATTCGAAAATATCACAGATTTCTTTTATTTGTCTTTGAAAAACCTTCATCAATGTTTTGAGGAAAATCTCAGAAAGTAAGAACAATATTTCATTTTTGATTTTCGAAAAAGGTATGGCCGTGAAATCATGGTGTTGATGTTTTCTTTTTTGTGGCAGTAGATTTTCGGTTGGGACACTCATTGAAGTGTTGTTCTTGAACTCAGCTCCACATTTCATAATTACAGCCTTCATTTGAGCATTCTACAGTTATCTTTATTATTATAAAGACAATCCACACAAAATTTGTGCTGACATTTCCCATAGACCTTCCTAAATCTTGGACACAAACATACCATGCAACAGCATCGTCCGTTACACTTCTTGTCTGATAGAGGTTCCATTGTATCAAAGACTATTTCGAAATAAACACCTCAGAGCAACGCAGTGGTGCGTGCACATAATAATTATAAAACAATATTCCTATGCAAATTATGAAGAGTTGTTTCAATTGACAAAACACTCGACATTATTTAGTTTCATCTCCAGTCATGTTTAATCAAATAAGGTTGATCTTGCCAGTCACATTCGCCATAAAATTAACAGTTTAGTAAAGAATCCTTCAAAACAATAAAGCATCAGAAAGACTCAAGGGTGTTCTAATAGAGGTTCAATCATCAATAGAAAACAAAAGTTAGTAATGGGAGATTAAAGTATCTGTATATATCGAAATGTATATTACCATTCTTAATCTAAAGATAACGGTGAGTTAAGTAGTACATCATTACATATAATATGAAGTTAGAAACAAAAAAATGTACAGCAGAAGCTAAAAGAGGCGTTGCCATCTGAATAAATACATTATCACGAAAGTAGTCGTGATGTTTGAAGAAATGGCAATCCCGCCGGCGACGGGCAGACGGCGAACGCCGAGCTAAGGCATGCACCTTGAGGTTGAGACGCTTTTGGAAAACAACTTGGGTCCGGCTACGGTTCCGGCTTAGAGGCGTTCAGCCGTTATCGCTCAGAGGAACCGCGGAAACAGAGCAACGGTTTGCGCGCTCGCTCGATACTACGCTGGACGGGATAGCCGTAGCCGAGTTAACGTTGCCGGCGCCCGCCTAAGGTCGGCGGAAGCGTCGACGGCAGCGACGGACGACGCGCGAGCGCGCCGTCGCCGCCACGCACCACTCGGTTGGTGCATAGCTCACCGCTGTTCGGAAAGGATCGCTGGGCCACGCATTCGCGGTCCGTTTTCGTACTGAAAATCGAGATCGAGCGAGCTTTTACCCTTTTGCTCGACGTGTGCTTTCCATCCACGCTGAGCTCGCATTAATATCTTAACAATATCAATGTTGCTGAGCGGTTGCTGATTCCAAAATATAACACCTTATATGGGCTGTTGTTCAGCATGATAACAATGGACAGCAAATTCAACCCTAACAAAGAGTAGAGATAGGTAGAATATGTCCATAAACATAAGCTTCTTGTCTTGTGGTCGTATCATGAGATGCCTTTGAGATCTCATGAGACGTCTGGTGTATATTGCCTACGAGATTTAGTAAATTTCAATTACTATGCCTGAAGTATCTATGCCGCTGTTGAACTGCATTTGAATACAGGTATGACGGAATGATTACGCCGTTCCATGTTTTACTAAAGTTTCAGTTTAATCAGTTTCAGATTGAATAAATTTGGTAAGGCAGATATTTGCGTAGAATCTTTCCTCCTGCATTATACCCTTTTTCTAATAGACCTAACGTGTCCCCAAATACATTTTCATTTGTCTCTTTAGCGTCTATTGCAGAGATCGTATTGTTGGACCTATTCAGTCTCCAGTCGGGTTATACATAAACCTTTAACTTGTGGCTGTAACCAAATGCCACACCCTATCAGAGTCGCTCGCCACTTTTCACGACCAATCACAAAGGTCCTGCAAAAGTTATAAGCACTGCATTATTTGCTTTTTCTTACTAAGCCATAAAATAAGGAGACAAAGAAAAACTGAAATTAACACGTAAGCAATTCTAGACAGCACATTAAGATGTAAATGATTTATTTCACTGAACCTTACCCTGGAAATACTGTAATATGACTGTACAGATAATGTATAAGTAAGCTTACCATTTTATTAGGGCTGAGTTGATATGCTCTGAAGGCACCACTGGGCACGACATTTCATTCTCTTGCCCTAGTTCGTCTAACTATAGACTTTGTGTACTAGATACTGTAGAAATGTTACCTGTGTTATTCGGATCTCATATTTCATTCACATAAAACCACAAAATACTATGAAGCTAAGAATGAGATTTATGAGCCATTCAGACGTTTATGGTTTTTCCCAATTACCGTGAAATCACCCCAAACGGGAATCTGAGTGTGCTTATGGGAATATAGTAATAAATATATAAATAAGTAATAAATGAATATACTGTTTGTGGAGGGGGGATTTGGTAATTTACACACCAGTAAATTTCTTGAATACAATATTTCTTCATATACCAAGAGCATTATTTCAAATTCATTCCTTCAGCTCAATACACATACGTAAATACATGGACGCGTACATGAAAGTATGTGCCAGAAAAAGGATGAGGCGGGTAGAAGACAAAAAGGAAATGCGTTCCCAATAGCGTAATAGCATACTTACTTAAAAATTTTAACACCTAATAAGATAGAGAAAGATAAAATAACCACAAAACATTAATAACATGGATGAGGAAGCACATACAAAACAAAACAGCCAAGCACACACACACACACTCACATACACACACACACATACACACACACACACACACACACACACACACACACACACACACACACACACACACACAAACATGATCAATGCAGATAACTAAACACTGATTGATATTTTCTGGCACAGAGCATTACTAATCAAATTTCTTTTGAAGAAAAGCAAAAATAATCAATGCAGAACTGTGTAACTAAGTTAACTCTGTTTTCATCAAAGATTTCATTCAATCAAAGCGAACAAATTTTGCTTAAATTTCAGACCAGACTCCTAGCAAGATCACACTAACCCATGCCAGCTATCACCACCACACACTGATATCAGGCATTACTAATCCAACTGATTAGTTGAAATTTCTTCAGTTCTATCACGAAATCTAATCAGCTTCTTATGTGATTACTATAATTTTGCTGTTTTTTCCAGTTTTTCTTCTATTTTTGTTTTGTTTGTTTCGTATTTTAATATTCTTTTTTTAAAAATTTGTGTTATTGTTATTTCCAGAGCAGGTTACGACTTGTGTGTAAGACACGTCTTTAGTATCATTATAGCTAAAGAGTGATGATTTTCCTATACAATCAATATGCTACCAAGGCACATAGAAGATAAGTGATAACAGGATGACTTGATGCTTTATACAAACTAAAATAAATTATACAAATGATAGGCTGCGATGGAGAGAAAGAGGAAGAAGAAAAGAAAGAGAAGAAAGCCTATTTGAGTTGGCGACGTTTATGGCATCTGCTTATTAATCACGTCACAAGAGCTTGGACAATGACATCTACCTCAATCCATTCATCATGTCAAAACCAATTTGCTTCAAAGCTAACTCAACATCAAACTATAGAAGCAATAACAGGTAGGTATCCAACATTCGCTCTGATTGCCGTGTTAACTGTATCCAGAAATAGTAATCTAGTCTATATGTAATGTAGTGTTGAATAACGACAGTCTTCGTCATTGACACATGCCAATCAGAGAAGAGAAGCAGACCATCCATGATATCAGTGCGAGCAGCTTCAAAATTTGATCCAATGCATACTTTGTATAAAGCTTCGTGTTTATTATAATGAATTACTCATTCGAAATTATCATTACTTAAAATTTAATTCCAAGAATTAATTTCAATAATAGATTGACCGAAACAATTTAGTGTATGCTACAATGCTTCCTGGAGTGATTAGGGAACAAGGAATGACGTTTATAATGGAACCAAGTTGCTAATTCTTTAATTCTTTTGAATATCTCCACATACCATCAGAATGTGAAATATAGATGTTTATAGATACACACATAAATATTAATATTTATATATATATATGTATATTCCATAAAAACTCCTAATTATTTAATACCTTGGTAACGAACTGAATGCATCTTTACCGTAAATATCACTTTTCCCTGATGAAGGAAACATTCTCCGAAAATGAATTTTAAGATTCATATTTTAGTTGGATGAACGAACCCCAGAAACGGCCGTAGGAATATTTTCTTTTAATATGTAACTCAAAACTTCTTTGAAGCCTATTATTTTCTCTTCATTGTATTTTCAATACTATTTTTAAAAATGTTTTTATCTATAATCCTATACTTCATTATATCATTACTGTGCATATATATATTTTAATATTCATATATTTTTAATATATCAATATATGTTTTATTTTGGACAACTTTTATGTTAATTAAATCCGTACAGATATGTGTTCATTGTAGTTTGCCTGAATTGAACTTTTTCCATTTCATTTATTATACTTGCTAACGACTCAGGTTCGACTCGAGCACTTCTATGAGGTCTATATGTTTCTTAAGAACAATATAACTATATATATATATATATATAATATATATATATATATACAAAAATACATATATACATTCATAAACAGGACAATTGAAGAGAGAGAGAGAGAGAGAGAGAGAGAGAGAGAAAAAGATTAAGACAGAAAAGTAGGTAAAAAAGATGTAAATATAATGTGAAATCACCAGTTACGCTTTTAGCTCAGATCAGCTGTTAATGTTAATTTAAGTTGAGCTAACACTTTCGCAAATTGTTTAGAGGACATACCCACGGCGAACACAGTAATTTCTATTGAGAAATGTAAACGAAACATTAACTTCTCCCAACAAGACGTATTAGATTAAGACAAATTCTTATGCCATTGACAGTTGTCGTTGTTGTTTAGTTCCTAGTACCTAATGATCATATGTAGCTCTGATGACAGGTATTTCAGCGACAAGTATTTCCTATTTTTAGTCTATAACTAAGAGTTAGTACTATTTATTATATAGGTTGTGAATCTGTAAGCAGCGTTAAAGCGTCGCACAAAATACCTGGTGATATTCTTTGTATGTGTTCCCCAAAAGTACTCGCCTTGTACCTAAATTTAGAAACAGTGACTTAATATTTGAAATCAGTAAACACTTGAATTTATAGATCTCCCAATATAGAAATTTAATTCATTTGTCATAACAATGACATGTCTCACTAATACCGAAGTAAGCGTCAAGGTGGATCCCAGCGAGCTTAGTCAAAATATATTCAAATTTTTTTGTTTGATGTTTTTTCTTTTCTTTTCTAGGTTCATATTTTATGAACAGCGATAAACTGGGTCTTAATACACCTGGGGTTTTATTCGGTAATATTCAACCCAGTATTTGCCTGGTATTTAATTTATATATATATATATATATATATATATATATATATATATATATATCTTTCTCTTTCCTTATCTTCCGCGGAGTTTCGCCCAACAATGGAGACACCAATGTACTTTAAAAAAAAATAATGCTTGAATAAGTGCCGAGTGGGTTATAGCTTGAACACCTTTCTTCATATCATTGCATACCAACGAGCTATTCATAGTACCCAAAAGTTTACACTCAAGACTTTAGCAAACCCACATCAGACACAGTTCTATTAGTACGCACACAGGAATCCCGAACAGCATCCGGAGAAGACCAAGACCCAAGGACAGTCAATCACCAATAGACACGCTTCAGCTTCCCGTTGTCTTTCCTGTCTCTACTATAATGGTCTTTGCTCCTAGAAGGCTGTTATTGTACTTACGCAGCATGTACTTCGGATCCACACGTCTCTCGACCTCTTGTCACCATTGTTACATACACTATGCCTTGTCTCCGGAACATTTACCCTCTGAAACCTTTCCCTGTTCATGCCTTTCTAGCGGATGTTGACATGCATCAGTTTAAGCGGAACATTAACAGCGTCAATCTCACCGGTTTCGTCAGGGCATGTGTACTGTCCCTTCCTCCAGACTCAGCACATACGAAAATGAAAGCAAGGTTAAATTAGAAGTAGTTTGCCCAAAGTTTTGTGCAGTAGAATCGAACTCAGTATCTCTTAAACAGACAATTATTTCTTGCTCTGGTAAGATTAATATGATTAGTGTTGTTTTCTTGACACAGTTTTAAAATAAATCGCTCTCTGTCGGCGAATTTAGAAATCTGACAATGGTAAGCATTTGCTGCTTAAAGAGAATGACTACCGCACAATGGTGAAGAGTTTAGAAAGAGAAGTGTAAAAGCTATTACTCTTAAGTGTTTGACTGTTTCCCGATGTCTATGTATTTAAATAGACGTGTATGCATGCAGCACACACGTATATGTATACACACACATACCCACAACCTCTCATATATATATATGTATGTTTGTTTATTTGTATGTATACATCTGTGAATGCATAAACATACATCTATATGTTTATATACACGCATATGTATGTGTGAATAAAAAATATATACATACATATATACATATATATATATATACATATATACACACACACACACATATATATATATATATATATATATATATATATATACGCATACATATATACATACATATATAAAATTCCTTTAATTGTGACACAACTCTAATGAGATTGACATATGGTGAAATATTGCTTGCTGATAGCTCTACAGCATGGACTCCCAGCGTCAAAGTAGTAAGGTGCCACATGGAATGTAACAAAAACACTTAGTTCCACTCGAGTTGGCTTTGAAGAGATAAGTTAATAAAATATGGCCTGACATAATATTAAGCTGAAGTTGCAGCTTGGTAAAAGTTCAGTCTCTCGGGTGTTTAGTTTCAACTTATGAACAGCCGTTATGTTATTGCTGGCAATAAATGACTAGCTGTGTAAGTGTGTCAGTACCACCATACATTAGGTCATAAAAGCACCACTTGAAGAATTCATTTTTCGCGTAGTACATCTAGAGCATGACAGCCAAGCTGAGCCCCTTTAAATCATGACGCTCCATGCCTAATGCAGAATTTGAATTCATTTCCAAAGCCCAACGAAACTATTATCAAATGATTAAAATAATATCCATTAAGTTAATGTTTTCTTTACTTCACCGCATATATTTAACATTAAGTCAGAGAGGAAAGGGCAACACCCAAGCCTGGTAATCGAATCTGAAACAAAACGAAAGGAGGAAGTTATGTTGGAAACGGACGCTCAATTGAATGCTTGCAAAGATACCAAAGTCCAGGTGTCTGATCATGGATCAAAGCTCTGCTCAACCGACAAAGCCCTAAATTATCATTTAATTAACGGAATGCGTTAGACAGGGTGATGGATTAAGTCTACTACCCAAGAACTCGGTTCGCAAAGAGCTGAAATAGATCCCACAAAGCATCTCACTATAGCATTTAGTAGTTCCCTCTTCCTCCTCTCTACTATAAAACATCAGCTGAATTTGTGTTACGAGTTTGCGTTGGCTTGTAAATATATATACTAAAATTTTCGTAGTATTATTCGGCTTGTCACGACATGTGTTCGAACGTTATGCAAAACTATAGAAGGATAGGGAAATCATAAATTTTTGAATATTGTATAACAATATCATAAAGATTTATGAATTTAAACATAAATATAAAAATTACAACATTTATAAAATGTATGATTTCCTTTGCTTCTACCAATAGGAGAGTATAGCGCTAATTACCCATTGATAGATTTATCTAATTAGAACACGCCAAGTGTCTATTCTATTTATGAAACCTACGTGAGAAAAATAATACTGATTATTTTTTTCTGAGATAGCAGATTATTTCGATTCACAGCAAATATGGAGAGATTACGAAATTAGATTCTGTGACCTTTAGTAATATACATGAACGGCATTGGTTTGAAATATTAATTTGAAACCGTTTCGTAGGCTTCGTATGTCAGGACTTTACCCCTAACTGTACAGCACTTACTACGGTATTAGTAAATAATAATTTGTTAGTCACATATCATGTCCAACATCATATAACGTTTGTTTAAGTATTTTGTTTAGATACTAACTTACCGTTTACCGTCATTAATTACTTTTTTAACTGCGAGTTTAAATTCTAAAATTACCATTACTCCAGTACTGCTCCAGATTCAGGTTTCAATCCAAACTCCTTTCGTGTATAACATTAAAAGCCGGGAACACTTGATTCTGTGCTCTTCAATATTTGCAACGATTATCAAAAGAAGGATACAACGCATAGATTCATAAGGCGGGTTTCTCGGGTTCTGTGGCATATATATTCCTCAATGGACTAGTCTGGTGCAGGAATATTCATTTTTGCCTGCTGAGAGAACTGAGCAACATAAAATGTGGAGTTTTGTTCGTGTCTTATTCTATGTATGACAACTAGCAGTCATAGGTATTTTGTGACTTATTGGCACATTGGATAATTGGAATATACCATACTTACCAGAAAGTGGATGATTCTTCTGTACTTTTCTTTCCATTAGTATAGCGTAAATGACAGACGGCGAGATGGCAGAGTCATTAGCACGCTGGTCTAACTGGTTAGCAGCATTTCGTCGGACTTCACGTTCTGAGCTCAAATTCCACCGAGTCGACTGTGTGAGTGTCTCTGTGTATGTATGTGTGCGTGCGCGTGTGCGTGCATAGTGACAGATAGAGAGAGTGAATGATGGTCAGTAGGAAGTTGCTTACGTGATAATAGATGGGCATCAAATTAGTTTTCCGACAGTCCTAATTCTTAAAATCCCAATTATGAATCAGCTGAGTTGACTTGAATATATATATATATATATGGCGTGATATAGGAATTCTTACAATTGTGTGGCTTTCACAGAAAGCTCTTATACCAGACTCGTAATGTTATACCGACCGTAATGTTAAAAATGTCAAATGTGGTAAATATAGATATTTACCTCTCGTACCCCAGACAATTTATAGTTTACACACACACACACACACACACACACACACACACACACATATATATATATATATATATATATATATATATATATACATACACACACACGCATAAATGTGTGAATATGTCTGTGTATGTGTATATGTATATGTGCTTGTGGGTGCCTGATATGTTGTATGAATATGCATGCGCCTATATACATGTATATATATTACATGTGTATATATATGTATATATATATATATACGTAGATAGATAGAGAAAGAGAGAGAGAGGGAGATGACTTGTGTGCGTATCACCGTCCTCATCATTATAATCAACTACATTTTTAACATAAAACATGTATTTCCATTCGCACCATGTCGTCACCATTTTAAATTTCAAGAACTCCGTCATTAACATAAAACTAACAAAACTAAACAAAGCCGAAAAAAACATATCAATGAAGAACAAGTTAAAAAATTCAAAGGAAAAAAAAGCACCTTTGAATTTTTCAATTTACCAACGAAATTATATATATTTTTTTATAACTTTCGACTTCCCACTTCCTGGTTAGTGTGCATATTTTATAGGGAATGCCATTAATTTCACAAGTCATCAAATTAGATTAATTACAGCTCATCTGTAATGTTGTATTACTTGTTCTCATCCCACATACCCACAACAACAGCAAACAAAAACATAACAGAAGACTAGACAGAAACATCACCACCAGTACTACCACCAATACCAACAACAACAGTAAAAATCAAGAAAAACAATGATTATATTTTTTAAAATTCAATTTCAACAAGAAACGCTATACTACCACTACTACTGCTGCTGCTGCCACTGATGATGATGATGACGACGACGACAACAGCGATGATGATGATGATGATAACGATACTAATACTAATACTACTACAAGAGAGAGAGAGAATAAACAAAAGTAATATGAGACGTTCTAACAGGAGGACAGTCACTCAAGTACGATGCCGGAACCCCGCATATGAAGTAATAATCTGAGTACCCAGGTTAAGTGTTCACCAAGCATTGTTCTCAAACCTTCAAGCGCATTATGAGAGTGAAGCCCATTTACTTGGGCCATACACGCCACATTACCCCAGTTTCTAGTAAATTCACTAAAATGTAATACTCTTCTGGTTTTTGCCTTCTTGCCAAACGATTTTGAAGAAATTAGTTTCATCTTCTTAAAAAAAAATGTTTTAAGTCTTCTTAAGCAGTTTTGCCGGAACCTCTGAACAGAAAGAAATTTCTTGCCTTTCAATGCCAAAGAAAGTAACTGGAAGATCCTCACAAAGGATTCGGTTGATATTCAAATACTTCCTACTGGTGATAATAGTTGGCGTGAGAGGAAGAGTTTCATCATCGTGTATCTCAAGAAACTCGGATTGATGGCACAAGTCTTTCTGTAATATTTATCTCTAACCTACGACGCTACTTGCTTTTTTAGCGTCTTTGGACGTTTATTACCGGGATCATTTCGAACTGGTGTGATTTGGATCAACTCTCATAGCACTTGTATATACATAATCACTCTAACGACCAACTTTCTATGTTACACACCATCAAGTTGATATTAACCACCTATTCTTAGTACTCCATTAGAGGGATCACATACTAAAGGTTGATAATTCCATTGGTGTTATTGATGTTGATTCTCGTATTTCAGTAACCGTACTACTCTGGTATGAATATATAGCATTCCATCTGACTTTGTTCACTTTGTTCCGTCCACAATTATGTAAAAGTGCATACCATACAATATGCTCTCACCCTCTAATACTGGAGATGTTTGCTCCTTCAAAAATGTGTTGCTTCCTGTTGCTCTTTAAAAGTGCATTGGCAAATTACGTATCTTTTCTCTCATGCCTGGGTGAAAATTTCTGGCAGAAAAGAGCTCGTTTTATGGACGTAATGTTTTCAAGCTTTGTTCTCACAGAAAAATCTTATTCATCAAGAGTTCTTTTATTTAAAAGTATTTGCTCGTTAGTTATTGACCACGGATAAGGAAATAAGGAAAAAGAAAGTAATCGCAGGCAAGATTTGAATCTGAAACTAATCATAAAAATGATTTTCTTGCAATAATCAAAATGCGCTCTTTTTTTCCCATTTCCTGCAAGAAGAAAATCTGTATAGTTAACAAAAATTTTGTTTCTGCTTTTACCTTTTTCTTTCCCTCTCGAAAATGTCTTGCTCTCTACAATGGTATTTGACAATTATGAGTGGCTCCACTATAATAGATTTGAAATTACTCGATGAAAGGAAAATGGAAATTATATATAGGCGCAGGCGTCGATGTGTGATAGGATAGCCACATGGTTCTGGTGTTGGGGTCACTTCCACTGTGTGACACCCCTTCAGCAAGTGCCTTCTTCTTTAGCCTCAGGGAGACCAAAGCCTTGCGGATTTAGTAGAAGGAAATTGAAATAAATTCGTCGTGTATATGTGAGTGTGTGTATGTGTGCTTTTGTGTCTGTGTTTGTCCACTATCACCACCATTACTTGACAACCGGTGCTGGTGTGTGTACGTCCACGTAAGTTAACGGCTCCGGAAAAGAGACCGATAGAATAAGTACCAGTCTTAATAAATAATTGAACCTAGAACCATGAGGTTGGAAAGTAAACTTCTTACCTCACAGCCAATCTAAGATTCAAATTATTTATTCAGTCACACTTGAAATACAGCCAGGTTCCTCACTGTAAATTCATGCAGGCCTGAACAAGTGCCAGTCAATCAATCAATCAATAATGATGATGATGATGTTGATGATAATTGACCACGTCTCAACCATCTTCTCTTCATGGATGATTTAAAACTATTCGCAAAAACAGAGCCTGAAATGAAGAGGTTGGTTGAGACTGTACAGATGGGCAGCAAGGATATAGGGGTGGAATTCGGTATCTCGAAGTATGCAGTGCTAAGGGCTTAGAATTTCCAAACGGAGGGAGAACGAAATACCCCGATGATGGTGGGTACAAGTACCTTTGGATCCAAGAGCTGGACAATATCTTGCACAGAGAAATGAAAGACTGCATATTCCAAGCTCCTCAAACTTCTCTTGATATGAAAATTCAACTCAAGGAAGCTTGTGATTATTATCAACATGTGGACTGTTGCTGTAGTCCGCTATAATGCACCCATCCTGAAATGGACACGAGCAGGAATTAACCAACTCGATCGCACAACCCGAAAGACAATGACATTACATGGTACCATCCACCATTAGGCAAACGTACACAGGCTCTACATGAAGTAAAGTTGGACGTGGGCTGATTAGCATGCGGGAGTGTATCAATATGCGGGAGTGCATTAAGTAAAAGAAGAAACATGGCAGAGTATTTGGTAAATAACAAACAAGAGCTGCTACAGTATGATGTTAATGGAGAATGATTTACCAAAAAAGAACTTGAGAGTTCTATTCAATTCCAGTTACGATAACCAACAAGAGAGAAGAAACTCTACTCCACATGGAATTATATGGTCGGTTCGACCATGAAACTAACTACTTGAAAGTTCAGAAAGAATCATGAAGGTGACTCGGCAAAATGGACCTAAAAAAGAAGATTGAAAACCTAATCATCGTTGCTCCCGATCAAAATTGAATACCAATGGAAAAGAGATATATACCATACAAATGCAGGGAATCTCTTCAGAATGTGTGTGGAAATAGGATCGAAGGCGTGACTCACATTCTTAGTGCTTGTGAAAGCGCAGAACCATCACTGGCTACTATGACGGAAGTATGGATACGAGGAAACGGGTGCTTGGTACTAACATACACAACAAAAGGTAATCGACAAAAAGAAGAAGTCAAAAATCTTCTGAGACTTTGACTTCCAGACAGTCAAGGTGTTCGAGCACCGAAGGCCTGACATGGTAACCTTTAGGAAGGACAAGCAGGAGTGGATAATAATCGACGTGGCAGTGCCAGGAGATCAACATACTATCATGAAAAAAAGAGAAAAGATCGATAACTATGGAGACCTGAGAATTGAAATCGCCAATATGTGGCATTTATTTCGACACACTAACATTTCCGTCAGCCCACCGCTTTAATTGTTATAATAATGACTACAACAAAAACAACAGAAATAGTAGTAGCAGCATTAGGAAGGTTGAAATTAACACAATAACAACAGCAATTAGAAAAATAACTACGATGACGATGCCGATGAAGTATTGATGCCGCTGTTGCCGCTGATATTCATAGTTTTCTAATGCTAGCAGAAGGTCATATATCCTTAATCCATTGTATCATCTTGGGTACACCTCTGTGACTCATATAAAGGCAAATGTGACTCCGATAAAAATGAAGTCACTCAGAATACGGAAAAACGAAACAAAATTCTACAGTTCTTTCAATCAGATATGCTACTATTTTTTTCACAATTATGACCCACTGTTATGTCTGATGTTGGCACTAGGTTACGTGATTTTAGAGTAAAGAACAAGAATCTAGAACCAGTTTAATCAACACCAGCATTTTCTCACTACTTATGGATACTATGGATAAGGATAAAGAAAGTAATCGAAGGCGAGATTTGGATCTGAGACTAATCATAAAAATGTCTTTTCTAACAATAATCAAAACGAGCCCATGTTATGGGAATGAAATTAATTCGTTAATCGCTCTGAATCCTTGTATAGTGCATACATATCTCGACCTCTGAATAATGCTGAGTAAACTTCACTAAAGTGAAATTTAACGCTAAACAATGTTTTGAATCAATCGAAAATGATAGCGAACTCTTCAATATTTACATATTTTAATTAAAAGGTTGTTTTATTGTTGATTTTGAACAGCATTTCCAACTCAGTATCCATAGCTCTTATTCACTCTGAGCATCTCTTCTACTTCTTGCATCTTACTTTAAACAGAGATTCACTTCTTTTCATTCTCGACCACCCGCTTATCTTTCGCTGCCATGACAATATCTTTAGAGCAATCATAATTTCAAAGAAAGAAAAATATGAGGACTTAAACATATGAAAATGCTCTTATATTTCACTATTTTATAGCTTTCACTTTTTCTTATAAATGTTTAAAAGTTATTAAACGTTACAAAGTTGTTTTACAAGCTATTTATTTCAATCTTCCTAATAAATTTTAAAAAAGATACTTTACGAATTTTTTTTGTTTGCCTTTCACAATTCACTGTTTAATAAGTTTTGCTGTTTATTCAAAAGTTAGAGTATGAGTGATGTTGAAGGTTAGGGTTGTATATACATAACAGACGAGATACTATATATATATATATATATATATATATAGTAAATAAAGTGAGGAAAAAACTGCCCAGAGTCTGGTAATAACAATATTGGTTTCTGTATTACGCTTTAACATGATCAAAGTCTTTATAATACAGCTTTTACACAACAATAATCACTTTTCAAACTGCGAAGCTAATAAATAACACCATCATCGTTTAAACGCAAAGCAAAGCCAGATTCCATCTTCACCCACAGCGTTTTCATTATCCATTATTTCCTCTTGGTCGGTTGTTTAGCGTTACTCGTTGACGGATTTGAATAATAGACAGACATTTAATTCAAATGGCAAACATTCGAAACATCTACTGAAAAACAACACGTCAGACGTTCGAGAAATTATGTTAATCCAGTGCCTGTACTGAAATATTATTTCTAGAACCCAGAAGGATGAAATGTAAATTTGGTACCGATGAAATTTGAAATCAGAACGCAGAAACATCGAAAACTATTGATTTCAAAATTTGGCACATGGCCAGCAATTTCGGGGCGGGGGTTAAGATGATTACACCGATCCCCAGTACTCAGCTGGTACTTATTTATAAACTCCGAAAGGATGAAAGGAAACGTCGACCTCGATGGAATTTGAACTAAACACGTAAAGACGGACGAAGACCCATTAAACATTTTGCCAGATGGGCAAAAGATTCTTCTATTGCCGCCTTAGATTGAAAACAATTATTGAATGGCATTTCATCCAAGTCTAACAACTCTACCAATTTAATGCTTTAAGCGGATTAGTGGATTATCATTTCTTGTACTTGATTGGTATGTGTCTTTTTTCTTGACCTCGAAAAAACGGTTGAATGGTGAAATTGACCAGCATCGGATTTCACCACAGAATTCAGTGATCCGATACAAATAGTACGACGCATTATATTTGACACACAAATGGCTTTGTTCCGCTTGAAATATCATTGTTAATAATTCTTTTACAATTTTGTATCAAGGCCAAAAACTTTGTGAAAAGATTAGTCGATGCCTCCGGTCTTAATATTTGACTGGAACTTTATTTTATTCCCCCCGAAAGGACTAAAGGCAAGGTTGATTTCGGTGGGATTTGAACTCAGAATCTAAAGAGCTGCAGCAAAGCAATTTCATCCGACACTGTGACTATTTTATCAATATGTATTTTTTTATTCATTATATTTATGAATGCGTA
Organism: Octopus sinensis; assembly: GCF_006345805.1. Classification (NCBI taxonomy): domain Eukaryota; kingdom Metazoa; phylum Mollusca; class Cephalopoda; order Octopoda; family Octopodidae; genus Octopus; species Octopus sinensis. Next base: position 111,463,302 of record NC_042999.1, read on the forward strand.
TATGTACACGTGTGTGTATTTGTGTGTGTTTACGCATGTATGTATGTGTGTATATATGTACGTGTGTCTATATATAACAATTTAATTAATAATAATATTGATGATGATGATAAATAATAAAAATAAAATAATAATGATAATAATAATAATAATAATAATAATAATAATAATAATAATAATAATAATAATAATAATAATATTAATAATAATAATAATTTCTTGCATAAAACAAACACAAGAACAACGAGATCAGAACATGATGTTAATAAATGACTAATGATCCGATAATTCAGTGATAAAGGTGAAAAAAGAAGGGCGATTCTTAATTGCTAGATTTTGTATCACACCCCACCCCCTACACTGAACATCATTACTACATTCGATCTTAATTTTTCTTTCTGTCTTTCTTTCTCTCTTTCTCTTATGTTGTGCATTAATCATTTTTTTCATAAGTTATTCATAATACTGAAATTAATGCCAAGTCTGTGTAGTTGACTCCCGTTACTTTAAGTTTGAACCTCATCAAGTCATTATCACCATCAGCGTCACCATCATGATAATCATCTTCATCACCATCGTCCTTTTTGTATTACGTTCCTCATCCTTGTCATTATCATCTTCAACATCATCATCTACATTATCTTCATCACTAATAATAATAATAATGTTACGAACTTTTTGGCACAGGACCAGCAATTTCATGGGATGGAGCAAGTTGATTACATTAATCTCAGTGCTTGACTGGTATTTATTTTATTCGCCCTGAAAAGATAAATGGTGAAGTCGACCTCGACGGAGTTTGAACTCAGAACGCAAAGACGGACGAAATGCCGCTAGGGATTTTTCCCCGGCGTACTAACGATTCTGCCATCTCGCGGCCTTATCAGCAATAATAATAATGATAATAATAATAATGATAATAATAATAATAATAATAATAATAATAATAATAATAATAATAATGATGATGGTTTCAAATTTTAGCACAAGGCCAGCAAGTTAGGAAGGGTCTAAGTTGATTACATCGATTCCAGTACTTGACTGGTACTTCTTATATCGATCCTGAAAGAATGAAAAGCAAATCGACTTCGATGGAATTTGAACTCAGAACTTAACAGCATTTCGCCCGGCGCATTAACGATTTTGCCTGTTTGCCACCTTATCGACAGTAATAATAATGGATTCTGATATAGGAACAATGTGAGCAAATTGTATGAGAGTTTTAGTCGAATATCCCGACCCTAATATTTGACTGGTGTCACATTTCCTCAACCCCGAAAGATGAAGCGCAAGGTTGACATCAGTTGGATATGAACTCCTAACGTAAACAGCCACAAGAAATACTGCAAGACATTCTTTCCGACGAGCTAACGATTCTGTCGGTTTCTTTGGAGATATTATCAAAGAAGACTGTTTAAAAGAAAGGGTGGGATTTACATCGAGACGCACGTTGACATCAACGATAACACAACACATTAATAAAATAGAGAACGATAAATAACGATGAAACCAACAACAAAAGAGTGATTGCCAAGATGAAGCTAAACATATTCAGCGACTCGGAGTATCCTCCACTTAATATTGGTTACCCTAACATAGGTGTTTTTGCCATTAGCCTACGGCTATATGATTAGGGTTGGTCATTTAACTGTATCTATTTTGTCATTCACCCACCGTTCATTAAAGTGACTGAATGTCTGCACGTTCCTCTCTACTCTAATTTTCCTTTTTATCTGGGACATGAAAAAATTGAGGGAATAACCTGAAAGGAAAAGCATCTGTTCTCTAACCTTTCGAATACATTGACAATATTTGAAGGGAGTCATTAATGTTGTCCATTATGCTTCCTGCATATCACCTATATATACTCTGGCCGACAATGGTCATTAAAAAGGAGTAGATTTATTGTATGTATTGCAACAACATTTTCCCAAGGTACTGGAGAAAATTTCGAATAGCAAAAGTGTAAGCCCAAAAGAGAAGTAAAAAAAAGGGTATACTAATAGCACATAAACCAACCCTAGTAAACAACCGTAATGGTATTTCCATACATTCACTGGTGTGTCTATAAATATAAAGTTATTTCTGGTCTCGATAAAAAAATATCCAGTCTAAACAGGGAATCAGAAACTAAAACGCTTGTAATAAATAAACAAGGCTTTTCCACCAGATATATTAAAATGAACAACAGCAGCTCCTACAAAGGATTTGGCAAGTGCCGTCTGCTTGGTGTATTTTCTGAAACAACGCACTATACTGTTTCATGACATTCTGCAATTGCTCCAACAAAATAGTCTTGGAAATCCAATTACGTAAAATGGATTATTTTAAAAATACGGTTAGATCTCCAGAAGACATAATTAAAACATTATTTTCCATGAGAAAAAGAAAATAGTGAATTAATTATCCACATACTAGGAGCAAATGACAAATATTTGTTTAGAGATAAACTCAAATCTGGATTTACATCTACATAACTGTTGAATTAAGCGTGAATCTTTTTGTTTGCAGCTAATGATCGGTATTTTTGTTAACTTTGAATATCTTCGTTAATCTTGGACATAATTCATGCATTTTCCTAAGATGTAGTCATTTCGTCTTTTAAACAGAAATTCTAATTGTATTTCTCAAACCTCGAATGCTAATAGAACAACGAAACAACAATAATAGCTGTTTCAAATTTTGGGGCACAGGGAAAGGTGATTATTCGGTAAAACCGCCCTCAGTACTTTACTGGTACTTTCTTTGTCTTATTGACTTCAGACAGATATCAAGTCAGATCCTAGAGAAGCGGAAGAAATATCGCATCACGATCTTTTTTAACGCTCTACTCATTCTGTCAGTTCTCTGTCTTTAATAATAGATTCTAATGTAAGTATGAGGTCAGAAGTTTTTGAGGAGAATGAGTTAGTCCATAGCATCAACACAGTACTTGACTGGTTCTTTATTTTATCGACCCTGAAAGACGCAATGCATACTCGAAATTGGCGAAATTTGAACTCAAAATGTAAAGCGCTGTAGGCAATAACAGAAGTATTTCGTCTGACGCTCTTATGACTCTGCCAATCTACAGGCATATCAGAGACCGAAAGGAAGTTGATTTTAGGTAATAGAATACAGTTAAAGTAATCGTGATAATATTATCAACAAGTCGCACAGAGATTTAGCAAGACGGGACAGGAAAATGAGAAAAATAATGACTATATGTCTATGCCACCCAGAATCTGATACTGAAATATTATATTTAACACGATTGCAACTAGAAAATTGCTATACAATATATTTTGCGATAAAATTATATGTATTAAAAAGCTAAAGGAAGTCTAATACAAGTGGCAACAAAACATAAGCGGGTGTCTCAGAATATCAAGGATGCATGTATACTGGTATGGACTAAGATTGTGACACATTCGGATATTTCTGCCGAGTGATCAAGGGCAGCCGACTGGGATGCTGACATATATAAGAAAGAGTCTGAGGTGACAGATAACTGAATGAAAAATAAAGAAACAAAAGCAGGAATCAAATTCATAAAAACTGAAAATAAAACATCATAATTCTACTTGGCAAGTAATATCCATAAAGGCTCACTTGACAAAATAGAACAAATGAGAAGAGAATAAATAAAATGTTCTGCATTGGCTGAGATTGAAGGCTTTTTGATTTGTGGTATCCCGCCAGTAGGAAGTACCAAAGTATGTAACGAAACAGAATACAATCCGTAAAAGCAGAACAAGTGGAGACTGGAAAGAAGCTACCCAATTTTAGCTAAAAGAGATTATAAAGAGGGAAACTAGTAAGATGTATGGGATTTTACACAGTTAAAAAGCATATAATTATGAAATATCAATGCAAAAGCATTGCTTCAACATACATTTGAAAATTTTTAAAGAAGTAACCATACTCTGAGATATGTAAATTCAAGCAGAGATATTAAGACTTATAGTCTGGGTATTATAGTGGACAGATGCCAAGGACAAAGCTGTAGTCCGATCGATGTATTAGTCCCATCATACGATAATTTGACTCTAAGAAAGGTAACTTTTCCACCAAGAATAACTTGAAGTAAAGATTACCAAAATGTGACAACTGATAACGGAATAAATGTCTATAATAACAGGCGTTTTGGAAAGATTTAAAAAATAAAAGAAAAATCATGCAGATGCAACCAGACCCCATATACATAATATACAAGACATGCTGATGGATATACATACACATATACACAACATGCAGAAACAAAAAAGCCATAACAATCATTCCACATATAATGGATGAAAGCAATACTTTCAGGTGTGCTTATCTGGTACTTATTTTATCAACCCCAAAAAGGATTAAAAGCAAATTCGACCGTGGCTGAAAACAGTAAGTAAAGATTCAGAAAAAATACCGCAAGACAATTTTTTCAACGTTTTAACGATTTTGCCAATCCAACGTCATTTTGAATATTATTGCTGATTTGGACACAAAGCCAGAAGTTTTGAACGGTGGATTAAGTCGATACCACCGATCCCAGTATTTGAGTGGTACAATATTTTATCGATCATGGACGGATGAATGGCAAATTTGACCATGCAGTAAAATAATCTCAAAACTCAGAGAGTCGAAACAATTACCGCAAAGTACTTTTCCAACCCGTAACGATTCTGATAATTCGCCATCTTTGATTTCTATCAAGCAAAATGCCAGTAATTTTGGGAACGGCTTAGACCAGTGGTTCTCAATCTGGGTGCATACGTCCCCTGGGGATCTACAATAGTTTTTTGAGGGCCCCTGGAAAAATTTTGCTTTATGAAACAGCTTTCTTTCTCCAACATTTTACGTAGTTCATCCAACACAAGTTAGTGATAAACAAAATGGTACTTTTGAAAAGTGTTTCTACAAAACTAGTTTTGAAATACCGAATGGCTATGCAGGTCAGCCAGAATAAAATATTAATCAAAGGCGTCTATAGATTTCTTTTTAATGGTTGCGAACTCCTGGGTTAGACGATCAAATCAGCTTCAATACTTGACTGACACTTATTTATTGGCCTCGTGTGGATAAAAGACAAAACAACTTCGACAAGATTTGAACTCAGAATGTAAGATAACTGAATACTGACAAGCATGTTAGTCCTCCGATGGACCGCTTCTGCCAACCAGTTGCATATGTAGAGGACCATATATTTTTATGGCCCTTAATCGATTGAATCGAAACTGACTGGTATTTTATTAATCACTAAAGAGTGGAAGGCATATAATATATCAGCTATCACCCTGACAGCAATATTAATACTCTTGATAATTTAGTTAAATTCAAAGGCGGCAAGTTGGCAGAAACGTTAGCACGCCAGGCGAAATACTTATAGGTATTTCGTCTGCCGCTACGTTCTGAGTTCAAATTCCGCCGAGGTCGACTTTGCCTTTCATCCTTTCGGGGTCGATTAAATAAGTACCAGTTACGCACTGGAGTCGATATAATCGACTTAATCCGTTTGTCTGTCCTTGTTTGTCCCCTCTGTGTGTAGCCCCTTGTGGGCAGTAAAGAAATAGGTATTTCGTCTGTCTTTACGTTCTCAGTTCAAATTCCGCCGAGTTCAACTTTGCTTTTCATCCTTTCGGGGTCGATAAATTAAGTACCAGTTGCGTACTGGGGTCGATCTAATTGACTGGACCTCTCCCCCAAAATTTCTGGCCTAGTGCGTAGAGTAGAAAAGAATAATTTAGATACGTTCTATATTTCTTCCATAAAAAACGATTTTCGTTAATCACACCTGCAATGAGTGTCTGCAGTATAGTAGGACTGAAGTGAGTAACTATCCAAAGGCAGACTTGACACATTTTGTTATTCAAAATGGACTATAGAAATAAATAGAGAGAACTTTATGTATGTAAAATACTAGAGTAACTTTACTACGAACTAACAGAATGTTTCAAAACAGATTTGGCATCAATCTCTTGGCAGGCAAATACATTAGAGAAATTACTTTTCTATTAAATAAGAATAAAAAATATTAAATTTCCTTGTGTCACTGGGACCATGCTATTGAGATTAATCTGATACATACACGACTCGTTTCCCCATTCCACCCTTTCTCCTTTTCTTTCTTTCTGGTTTTCTAACATGGCAAAGTAGTTTCCATGACTATATATGTATTAAATAGCATTATAGTAACTTTATTACCAACACGACCAGCCACTTGTGAAAAATCAACAAAATCAGGTTATATTATATTATTATTATTTATATTTCTCTGTCTCTGAGGACCGATGCAGGTGATATCAATCTTGTTTTCAGGTCGAGTAAACGTGCCCTTTAACCAAAGCAAACTAACAGAAGAAATACGATTGACCAATCTTTCATGGGAAGGTAGTGAGACTACTTCCCCGATAGAAGTTTCTTTAAATATACCCAAAACATACACTGTTTTCTTTTCTCCATCTCAAATTCGATAAATTTTTCCCTCATTCTCTTCAGTAAATTATCCCCGTTATTACTCAGACACCTTTCCCATGCGAAATACAAGCTGACTGACGCAAGCAATAACTTAGTCGTTTCTTCAAACAATACAGTACAGAACTAGAACACATAACCTTATTAATATTTTCATTATTTTCCTTTCATTTGAATATGTTCTCGTTTATAGAAACACGACGTAAATAAGTCTCAACCGCATAAATTATATACTCTCAGATCTACAGGTACAACCACTACTCCTGCTCATGATCAGAGATGCACATATTGTCAGCTTCTAAGAGACATGCTCAAATGCTTAAGGTCAAGTAACTGATAATAAAATCTTTGGTATTGAGCAGAGTATTTGTTATAACGAAATTTCTGCTTCAGCAACTCAGCGCTGAATCCGCCTGAAATATAATGGAGGATAGGTCAATTTCAAAACATTGATATCCAGGTCATAAAAACAAAGTTTTGAAGAGAATAAGAATCATTTTCTTACTAACTAAAGACAAAAAGAAATTCGAATTTTGCTATAGAGTGTTATTCACCGCCTGTGCCGTTAAAACTTGTTCGTTCATTCCTATTCCAGTAAACTCCGATATTCATTAGAACTATTTTAGACCTCTCACATGCTTCCTTTTGTACTTTGAATTCTATCCAGTTGACAGTTTTTTCCCCTTTTCGCGAATTTCCTGAGTGAGGATTTACCTACATGAAAAGGTTCGTATAACGAACCAAAGGAAGAGCTTCTATGCGGTCACTTGATCAGCTGAAAGAAGCAACCAGATATATCTCGCGTCAAACACTACCATGGAAATATATATTAGATCACATCGTCCTAAAAGTATATAATCTGAAAACAAAAAGAACAGGATTATCCTAGCTTGAATGCATTTGAAAATATGTCAGCACAGACAGAACTGAAGTGAAACAAAGCAATTACTGCAACCTTCGCAAACAAACTTATAATAAGGATATAGTCAACTAGTTTCATTAAACGCATTTATAACACAAACAGAAGCCTCTTCGTGGTTTCTTGTCTCCCCAGAAATAGCAACCACAATCTGTTCCTATCATTCCCTACTTCCTTAAAAAAAAGTGTAGAATGTAATGTGATATAATGTTAGGTTTCATAATATAGTTTTACGTTCACAGCACCCAAAAATGCCAGACGGTTTAGTCATTGCTGATACGGTCATAGATAAACTGGTCAGGGTGCACCTGGGGTTAAATAACAACATTATAAGTGTGAGTGTGTGTGTACCATACCCACAACACCACACACCTATGTTCTTAATGAACAAACAGCTGAAACCTACACATTTTTATTAACGAAAACGAATGCTTGGAATTGCAATTTTTGATGAATTTTCCTTGAAAATCGCAGATACAGCATAGGCAAAATTGCATTCCAATGTCTGACTTTCCCTTTTTAGAGCCAGGAAATGCTGACATTCTACAAAGTATAAATAGTATTTTTGTCTATGTTCATGTGTACGGGCGTGTGTGCGTGCGTGTGTATGTGTGTGTGTGTGTGTGTGTATGTGGTTGGACTTGTGCATGTTAGCATAATTGTGTGTTCGTATGTACGTGTGTGTATGTGTGTCATGAATGTATGTGTGTGTGCATGTAGAAGAAAGCATTCTTCTTCATATTGAATCAGGCCTACCAAACTGCCTTTACTGTATGTATCATTGTAAATTCCTGGTTTACATGCTTGAAAAATATTGCACAATCTTTGATATGGATGGTATTTCTCAGTATCATATTGGCAAAACTACAAGGCCTGATGTAAATTTGGAACAACGTCTTGTAATTTCAGAAGAACAAAAATCGTCTACAAACGCTCTAACATCTCTGCTAATCTACTCCACGAATGCTGAGAAAATCACCGTCCGAAATTTGTTGAACAGATCAAATTTCGCTGTGTTGTCACTTCTAAGTTTCCGTTGCAATGGAAAAATGTTCGGGAGTTGGTAACTTATACTTTATAAAGTATAATAGCTAAAATGTCAGTACATACAAAATTTGAAAAGAAAGCGCATTGTTTTGTTAACTGGTTATTTCACTCTAACCATTGAGTAGATGTCGCTGTACATCACAGCGATTCACAGTGAAAGACGGGACCGAAACCGGTTGCTGTTTCGATTTATGTAAATTGATCAAGGTCCCACGATGTCAGGTTCCTAATCCAACATCTCGCTATGATGTATTGCGTGAAGTGGATGTTGGCCTGGAAAGATCTGAGATGTTACGTGTTTGTGCACCATCGGTCAGACTATTGACGACAAATACCAACGTTTTAGTTAAATTTTCAACGTAATATACTTTGCGTCCTATCCCATCAGTACCATCTCTCCTCAAGTCAAAGAACTGGGAATTCTCATGTTTGCAATCAGCTGCCGTTGATATCTGACAAGTTGCATCCAAACATACCGAGCATATAAAAGTACGACAGACCATCTAAACTCGCTGATGTTCCCCCGTGCAGCCAATTACCGCTTTCTGTATCTCCGAGGTTGTTATCGGCATTTCGACTCTTTTGAGGAGAGTCTGGGTAGACCTTTGGGATACGCAATTAAATCCGTTCTGCATTTGGGTCCTCCATTCATTCCGAATAGTCGAGAAAGTGCTACTGAAAAGCTATACACACCAGCTTGGCGTCGAGTAGTATGCCCTCATTGCAGTCTACAAAAGACTTAAATGTGGTTTTGTTTCGACATTGCAATTCCGTCACTTAAACCTAGCGAAAGGTTTTCTTCCTCTTAACTCTGTGACAACACAGACTTCGTGCTTCACATTCTCAAGTGAACGAGCATACGTTGTTGGCCACCGCTCTTGTCAACGCCCTTTAATTGACTTGTTAATCAGGTCCCTGCCTACGAAGCTTTTCCACTCCAACCATACAGATCACTAATTTGTGGTCGTCGTAGCCAACTATTTTAAGCTGTGCACATCCTATACTATACGTATCTAGTGACCTACAGAATATTCTATTTAAATATGATATAGAAGATGTTTACATTTTTTACATGTTTACATGTTTACATTTACGCCTTCGAAAAATCCACTCGGTACTTGTCAGACAATGAGAAATATCTAAACAATTTTGTGAGACTTTTGCACTCCTTTCTTCTATCATCTAACCCCTCTCGAGCGTCTCAGTCACCCACCAATACTAAAGAGAAGGATATCCCTAGGAAGTCTTTCAGACGCCCGAATAAATCTGGTTTAGTGACCAGTGTCAAAGCGTACAGTTACTAACGTGAATGTAACCTTTTCTCTGCTGCTCACGTAAAGAACCAACAACTGACCATCTGGGTTAATGCATATTGTTTGTATCGTCGGATCCAGACCTTTTTGAAACAATACAGCCACTGTATCTCCCATTCCTGGTTGAAAGTGGGTGTGAATGCTTGTGATTCAGAGATTCATGTCTCGTGATCGCACCACATCCTTATCAATTAACTGAATGTTGTTGAGCCGGTGGCCCTGCTTCCATTGTCGCTACAGGACTCGTGCATTTTTATTACTTATTTTAAGTAAGACCTTTTGACAACAGGATGAAGGCGGGAAAATACCATTTACCTTAATCCTTTGGAGAGACAGGTACTCCATTCCTCCGGCTGGCTTTGGGTATCTTCACAAGAAATTCTATATATAGTCTTCTGTTTGTATTTCCCGTAAATCGGTATCTGTGTGAAATCTTTAGTTCCTTGTATGACAGTGGAGTGGTTCTGCATTAGTGTTTCGGAGAAGAACATGACTCAGATTAATCCAAACTTATAGACATGACACACGAAATAGATATTTCATTATAAGTTCCTTAAACAAAATTAAGTTTGATCTGAAGGTATACACTCTAATTTGTGCCTTTTCGGTAATAGGCATTTATACAAAATTATTTCCCTCCTGTTTTACCAATAAGATGTTGCGTTATATTCAGCATGACTTACCTCGGTTCTACTCTGTCGATGTGTTTCTCCACCTCTTCGACATATTTATGCTTATGAGATAAGAACAAAACATTTGTGATCTTAGAAAAAGACATTTTTTTAATGCGTTTTCACTGCTGTTGCTATTATTGTTGATATTGTCGGTAATTATCGTCATTGTTGCTGCCGTTATTGCTTTTTTATTGATGTGGCAATGGCATTATTTCTGCTGCTACAGTTGGCAATGCATGACACGATGCTAATAGGATGATTTTGCAAGATTCTTTGACATGAAATTATTCTTGCTGCTGCTATTCTGGTCGATGTTGTTATTATAGTTGATAATGCTATTATTGTTACTGCTGTTGTTACTGATATTACTTTACTACGTTTGTGGTATTGTACGGTAGAAGGTGACTGCAAAAGAAAATTTCACCTTCAAAACCACCCCCAGTTTTTCTTCCTTTCTCCTCACTTGGCAAAGACGACGCCATTCACACAGTTTTTCTGATACTTCAAAACTTTATTGTTCTTTTTAATTTTGCCTTGTTGGCTGAGTAACAAACACTGTTGATAAGTCCCTTATGGTGCAGGTCAACTAATAAACAAGTTAAAACAATAAAATCAACAAAAACAGGCTTACAAAGCGGAAAGCAAGGCACAAACTGACGGAGCTTCCAAGAGGCGTTCAACAACAGCAACGATAATAACAACAACATTAAAGCAATTGGTTCACTTCAGCAGAATTTGAACTTTGAGGATAGTAAAAGGAAATTATATACTGTAGGACATTTAGTCTCTCATTCCATTGGTACGGTCCATCTTTTCACCGAAGTTAGCTATTTTCGCTGGGATAATAAAAACAACGAAAATACCATAAATCTGTCTACGTTATTTATTGTGCTGATCTAATCGGAACTGATTAGATCAGAAATGAAATCCACCAACCTCAACAACTGTGACACTACAAAAACCATTCATGCGACAAAAGAAAAGAGATCTCAATGAAATTAAAGAAAAACAAAAAAATAACGAATAAAAATGGAAGCTTGATCCTACTTACTGTATGTTTAAATTCTAATTAAAAGACCAGAAAAAGAATCGGAGAACCTCTCTCATTGTTTTCTACTTTCCCCGTTTTGTTTTGATCTTTTTTTTTGATTTTGTATTTTTATTTTTTATTTGGTAACGTGGTGGTCCAATTCTTCGGATGCCCCACTTTTTAATTTATTTTATGTATTTTTATTAATTTTATCGCTTTCGGCTTTTTCACCGCAGTCGGTTTATCAAATGATAGTTAAAACTGAAAGAAATTAAGTAACAAGACTTTATTAATCCCAGCAAAAAACAAAAACAGAAACAAATAATAATAATGACACCGCATAGAGCCCTAAAAGAATAATTACCCTCAGGAAAAAAAAATTCCCTCTTATCAGCCTTTCTCCTTCTCAGGAAAAAAGGGACTTGCGTATTTCATTTCCTTATTTATTGTGCTTTATTTATATATTTATATAGTTATATATCTAATTAAGTAGTTATTTATGTGTGGCTATGTATTTTACCATTACCATACCTCTCTTTAAATTCTGGGAGTCAGGAACGAATATTTTTCTCCAGAGGGATATCGGAGTGGCGGTATCATATTACATATTCAGATTATAGTATAAGGAATAAATTAAGCACTTTGTTTATATAACAATCGACTTTGTATTTGTATTCGTTCTCTGAACGTTGCTGTTGATGTTGTTATAATGCTTCTGTTGCCACTGCTGCTGCTGATGTTGTTATTTTGGTTTACTGGATACCACCCTTAATCAAATTTGTTAAACTAACAAAAACGCGAGAAAGATGCTGGTGGGTCAAAGCATTAACTCCACCCCGAACTTCTAAGTAGCAGTCGGTAATGACATTATCAATAACAATAGCAACACGAGTTACAACAATAACAATAAGAACAACAACATCAACAACAATAAGGGATAACCTTCCTTACACAGAGTAATGAAATAAATGGAAGGAAAGGTACGGCAATACCACCAACACCACCACCATCACTATATTAATAGCCGCTTATCTGAACTTCATTCTACTACCCACCTGCTCTCTCTCTCTCTCTTTCTCGCCCTCTCCCTCTCCCTCTCATAATACATGCAGGCAGATAGACATACCTACATATATATGTATATATACATACATATACATGCATATATATATATATGTATATATATATAGTTATGTATGTATGTGTGTATGTATACTTATATATAGAGAGAGATACACATATATATATGTATATAGCAATATATAAATACGCACACAGACATATATATATATATATATATATATACATATATCATGACAGTAAGCAAACAAAATCGGAAACAAAATATGCACACATTGACCAGTTTATTTTGAGTGAAGAAATCGGTTTCGTAAGAAAATATATAAATGTTAACTTCTGGTTCTCTCCCGCTCTATTACCCATAAAAATATACACTATCCACTCTTTCTATATCACTATCGCCATATTTATTCACGCACACACGGACACAGGCACACACACACACACACACACACACACACACACATACACACACACACGCACACACACATACACACACACACACACACACACACACACACACACACACACACACACATATATATATATATATATATATTTTTCAACAATTGAGGGCAAAATTAATTAATTATTAATCAATTTCACCAAGTGTTCAGTATGCAAAGGGACCATTCAAGGCGAATTCAAATTATTACATTATATAAAAGGGCTTAGTAAAATAAATTACTTTGCCGCATACTGAACTCATTAGAAATAGCAGCTAAAAAACTTTTTTAAAGCTATTTCTAATACTTAAAGAAAATCTCTCTCATATATAGTGTTTGCTTAATTCAACTCACAAAAGTTTGGGGGTAAGGACATCGAAAAATCAAATGCTAAGGTTATTCGAGAACGTACGTTTCAAGATTAGTCAAAACAACACTTCTATCATCAGCTCAGAAATTCCTTGGTTTGGATTTGGAAACACTGAAAATAAGAACATACCCTTTCGAAGATCTGCTCCCAACTAACAGTGCCAACAAATTCAAATAAGCAAGCGAAGAATCTCTGTTCTCCCCTTTCCACCAGCGTGGGTTAAAATCATCAAACACTATGCTTATTTCGGTAAAATCCGAAGCATTAATCAGAGGGAGATTAATTATAATTTCAACAATTGAGGGCAAAATTAATTAATTATTAATCAATTTCACCAAGTGTTCAGTATGCAAAGGGACCATTCAAGGCGAATTCAAATTATTACATTATATAAAAGGGCTTAGTAAAATAAATTACTTTGCCGCATACTGAACTCATTAGAAATAGGAGCAGATCTTCGAAAGGGTATGTTCTTATTTTCAGTGTTTCCAAATCCAAACCAAGGAATTTCTGAGCTGATGATAGAAGTGTTGTTTTGACTAATCTTGAAACGTACGTTCTCGAATAACCTTAGCATTTGATTTTTCGATGTCCTTACCCCCAAACTTTTGTGAGTTGAATTAAGCAAACACTATATATGAGAGAGATTTTCTTTAAGTATTAGAAATAGCTTTAAAAAAGTTTTTTAGCTGCTATTTCTAATGAGTTCAGTATGCGGCAAGTAATTTATTTTACTAAGCCCTTTTATATAATGTAATAAT
>NC_042999.1:111487376-111492376 GCF_006345805.1 Octopus sinensis
GAAAAGCTAATGTTGACCCCGGTGGAATTTGAACGCAAAACGTAAAGTCAGATGAAATACCGCTAAACATTTCGCCCGGTGTGCTAACGTTTCTGCCAGCTCGCCGCCTTATATATATTATGTACTATATAAGGCATGTGTACATATGTATATATCAAATATGCATATATATGTATGTATATATGAAAACACTCTTACACACACCCATAAATAAATAAATAAATAAATATGCACAAATATATATCTAGGTATGTTAAGTACATATATGTATCTTGGGTGACTTTTTATAATTATTTGCGTGCTTGTATGCATCGTATACATATTTATCAGCCATGGCTATAAACTAGTTTTAAATAGGGAGCATTTATCATCAGCAAAGTGGTTACTCCTTGTCACAATAACCACCAGGATACCTATATATGTGTGTCACTCACGTAAATAACTGAAATGTAGATTCAAACTCCAAGATAATCTAACGTTGTTTACAGTAAAGTTTTAACAACTTGTGTGACGCCATTGGTGCTAACATATCCGAATTTGCTCTTTTCTGACATGACATCAGTACTGTGAAAGGGTTTTATCTACTACGGGAACAACAGCTGGTTCAACACATCACACTGACCCAGTTATATTCTTTGGAGAGGATATTTCAGCTTTGCTTATCAACATCGAAACAAGATTGAAACCTAATCAGAAGTAGTTTTTTGTTGTTGTTTTCAGCTGCTGGGATAATGGACAAACTTATATCAAAGAAATACAGAGGCTCCTTTAGTACTTTATGGAGGATTTGCACAACGTAGATGAGCATGTGCCACGAAAAATAATTGATAGCGATATAAGCAGTATTAATATGATTCTCATTTGTTAACGATATACATACAATTGTTTTTTATGCACAAAGAGTCCATATGAGAGCCCCTCTCAAGGCACATAACGCAGTATTCTGAGTTCTAACGCAACATCCAAATTAAGTTCGAGATAGATTGTTGTTTAGGAACAAAATTTAGTTGATTTCATGGTTCAAATGGACATTTTAACAAATCATTAAATAATTAGCATAAAACAAAAAGTTTACAAATGAATCTTAAGTAGCCAAGTAGCCAAGTCTATGATTATAGATTTTCTTTAAATAACCGGTACAAATTTTGTCACATGACCAGCAATTTTAAGGTGGGGAGGGTTAGTCGATGACGTCGACCTCAGTGCTGGACTGGTACTTATAACATCGACACCGAAAGGATGAAAGCAAATCGACCTCCGCTGAATTTGTCTTCAGAACGTATAGGCGGACGAAATGCTGCCAAGTATATTGCCTGTCGTGATAAAATATTCGAGCAGCCCGCAGCCTAATCCTCTTTAAATAAAGAAAGATAACTCATTTGGTAGTTATTTAACTAACCTCAGTTTTACAATGTCTTGAAAGTGTAAATAATTGTTAAATTGTAAAGAATTTCTAAGTCATTTCTTCTAAACGTTTGCAGTATATTCTTCGTTTGTTTTCTATGTTATATCTTATCGTTTCAACGTAAGGAATATAGTATATTATACTCAAGCTCTTCCACTCTTATCATTGGTCTGTCTACAGCAAGACTAACTGCTTCATACTATCTAATATGGCATCTGTTTATATCATCAGTAACATAGGAAATTGATAAGGCTGAGCAGCATTGCTGCTGTGGTTCAAGCCTACGTTGCCTGGTATGTTCCCTATTCTTAAAGCACGTCCAATCAGGATTACTGTTGCTGAGAATGCCTTCCAAGATAATCGTTCATTATCATTTTTATAGAAAATCAACCCTACCTAAAAATCGTATATTGGAGTGATCGCCTGACTTTATCGCTTTAGGTATGGTTTCATTTATTGTACAGGTCTAACTATTAGGAAATGGATTTGAAACTTATTAAATTACTATTTTAATTTTCCCAGCGATTAAACAGTTCCTAATAAAGTAAAATTTGTTGTCCAATTAGACGTGCAAATTGGTAAGAGATTTCTGCTGTATTTGTCAAGTTCACACAGACACGCACACACGCATACACACATATATATTTAATTTGTTTACGGAAAACGTTTTGAATATGCAAATAAAGTTCTTATTCTACTATGCCGGACGCATCGAGCTGATCATCTTCATAGATTCATTTCTTCGGACGATATAACATTAATGGATGTTTAACAGAGGGATGTTTATCAGTTCACACTGATCAAAAGGGATCAGCATCTTTCTGTTAAGCATCCACTAATGTTATATCGCCTGAAGAAATGAATCCATGAAGATGATCAAACCAATGCCCACGGATACTACGGACTACATTGTGATCATCCCAAGAATACGGACTCTAATCTTAAGAGACATGTGATGTGTGGAAAAGTACGTAGTGATTAATTAATTGTTTATAAATTCCATTCAAGTATTAATGATTGTTATTATTACTGTATATATACAATAGACTGGAGTTTATTTGGCAAAAAAAACCCATCCCGAAATACAATATCTGTTTCAACATTCGACTTCAAATCAGGAATTTTGCACACATATATATAAATATATATGTGTGTGTTTGTGTGTGTGTGTGATATATATATATAATCAAAATAAGCAACATGATATCAAGAAGTGATGCAGTTCGACCATTTGAAACGGCTACATTTAATTGAACAATTCAATCATTACCTCAGTTTAAATGCAGAGCGATCATCAGCTGCACAAATACTCTAACTGAGCAAGAAGATGGAAGAAATCCATGTTGTCGGTATTGTAGCTAAGAATATGCTACACTTCCAAGAAGAGCATGAAACTCACTGGTGTCACAGCTTGTAAAGGATTGTGGTTTATTCCTAATATATTTGGTTTTTTATCAACTACTAAATCTAAAATTACAGGACTGTGTCTGTAATGAAGGGCAAGAATGAGTTGAAAGGTCATTGCTAGGTATGGTCATAAATATTATCAATTGGGTATAGAGTAACTGTCTATAAAAGGAGGCTGGGTAGGAGAATAACCTAAATTATGATGTTAATTACCAGTTAAAGAGGCAAGACGCTAATAAAACCTATATATATATATATAATACAGTGTACATTTAAACACATTAAGAGGTATCCATCATAGGACTACCTTACACTAAGAAGAACAGCTAAAGTCCAAACTACTAATTAGGTATAAATTAGGGAATGAAAAATAAAAACATTTACCATCTATTTCCTGGACCAAGGTTTTTGACTTTTTTTTAGCAAATAAAATAATTTGCCGGGCGAAGTCTTCGTCAACAGGTACGCCAAGATTAAACATATATATATATATATATATATATATATATATATGAAGGCGCGTAGCTTAGTGGTTAGAGCATTCGGTTCACGATCGTAGGGTTGTGTGTTCGATTCCCGGCGATTCGTTGTATCCTTGAGCAAGACACTTTATTTCACGTTGCTCCAGTCCACCCAGCTGGCAAAAATGAGTTATACCTGCATTTCAAAGGGCCAGCCTTGTTATACTCTGTGTCACGCTAAATCTCCTTGAGAACTACGTTAAGGACACACGTGTCTGTGGAATGTTCAGCCACTTGCACGTTAATTTCATTCTTCGGCTGGGACCCACGTCGTCGTAATCGACGGAATGCTCCTTCAGTTGTCTAGGGCTTGTTTCTCAACATAGCTGCTGAACTATTGTTATTACGAAGCTTTGCATGTTGTACCGTTCTGTTATGGAAGCACATGTGCCCATTGATATTATATCGATCGAAATCGCTTATTCCTTTCATATTAATGACGTATGCACAGGTGTTTACAATGGAACTGCTTCACTGTATAATCAAAAAGGTGGAGACACAAGTACGTCTGTCGACGCTTGTGTGCTTGGTCGCATAAACGGGCAGCAGCGCCATTTGACTCATCCAAAATATGTTTCAGTAGATATGTCTATAAATGAATTAGAGGCTTTAGCGCAATGCTCTAAAAGCTTAAGACATAGACAAGTCTTTTGATGTCAACCTGCCTGGATTTATACGGTTGTTGAAAAAAGCAGATTGTCAGTTTGTGTATCGACGTTCAAATCACTGAGTACTAGAAATATAAGAACATGTACCAGTTGCTAAGAAAAGTATTTTAAGCATTCTACATCTCGGAAACTAATATAAAACAAGATATCATAATTAAACTTTTGGAGCCAAATTTATAACCGGAAGTATAAGCCCTCACAACATCTATTTTATTTTACAAACCATAAGTGACTCTATTTTTCCATGTGTGTGTTTTTAACTCGTAAATTAGTATAAGTTTCATATGTTTAGATTCACGATAAAACACGAGAAGTTTATACAGGGCCACATTTGTATAGTGTCTAAAATGCTGAGACGCAATTGATTTCTGCCTATATATCAGCTATGGAAAAATTATGCTAGAACATGAACGAGTTCATTTAAATTTCACTCTCGCAAAAACAGTCGTTACTTCATAAATATATGCACAATACTAATGAAATTTTATTCATGTATGAAACAGCCTACTTATTGAAAGTAAAATAATATACATTGAATGTTTATCGGTTTTACTGTTTTATTTTTGAAGCTTGTAATTAATTATGGTTCATCAATGCTTGTGAATTAAATAACGAAAATGTATTATTAAAAATTATTACACATTAAAATTTACGAGTTCTAAACATATTTGGGTAACAGGGCTAATAAATAGGCTATGTTACGATATGCAATAAATTTAGTTTAGTTGCAAGAAATGTTATATTCAAATCTAAGTGTTATTTATTAAAAATATTAATAATAACGAAACATTTGGTTAATTAAAGATGCAAGAAAGGGTGAAAATATCGTGCCAGAAATTTCATTGATACTTACAGATATACACAACTAATTTTTATCTGTATATCTTTGATACCTTCAGCTGAAGATTATACTAAAGTACCAAAATATTTGGTATATTATTCAATTATCGAGACATAATTGTGGATGATTTTGATTTTCAAGCATGCGATGAAACTGGG
>NC_042999.1:111497376-111504876 GCF_006345805.1 Octopus sinensis
ATAAAAATAAAAGTAAGAAATACAGTATAAAATAAGAAATACAATGTAAAAGTTAGAAATGAAATATAAAAATTATAAAAATTATAAGAATTAAGATAAGGGATGAAAATAAAAATGAGAATAAATCGAAGTAGAATAAAAGTAAAAATAAAAGTAAAAATAAAAATAAAAATAAAAATAAAATAAAATAAAATAAAAATATAATTTGGTAAAGTTTAACATGAGATGAAGGTGGTTGAAAGTTAGAGGTGTGTGTTAAAGGTGCCCACGTAGGGGCGGGCGGGGGGAACTGAAAATTGGAAGGGTGGGAAGTGGAGTTTGGCGGTGTGCGTTCAACATCCGAGTTAGAAATGTGAAAGGGTATAGATATAGGGAAATAAAGAGACTATATAGGAAGGATATGGGTGTAGGAGAAGAAATATGTAGGGAAAAGAAGACATATATGGGAGACAAAATTTGTATATATAGGAGGAAAATGCAGGGAAACATATATGCACATACACCCACCCACACACACACACACACACACGCACATATATATATATATATATATATATACACATATACGTACACATATGTGCACATACATATATATACGCACACATATACGCATATACACGCACATATAGGAAAGCGGGATGTGCTGGAGCCGACAGGCTGCACCGGGTGGGAGGAAATTGCATGGGGGAGTTGGTATAATAACCTAAGCTTTGTAGTATTTGAAAGTATTATTAAGTTTGTGTATACAGGATGGTTTGAACTCTGACCTTTTGTTAATAAGATTGTGTTTGTCTTTGAATTTCAAGATGTTCAGGAGTTCTACACAACATAGTTGGCATCCTGCTCTATTATTTAAATAAGGTGCAGCTGATCCGATGATGGACCACCTGAGTTTGAAGCCTATGCATTTGTCTTTTAATTCCCAAATTCTTTTAGAAAGGGAGGTGCTGTTAGCCTTATGTCTGTGTTTCAGCGAGGACCGGTGGTTGTAGTATCTGGATTTCCAGGAGGTTGAGCAACCTATGTAGGTGAGTGTGTTAAACTGGGTACTCACCTCACATGAATATATTACGTTTTTCGCCCTACATGCGCCCTGTAGCGGGCACTCTGATGCACATCTGCAGTTGCATTTTATTGCATTATTCGGTCGTGTGCTGCTAATCCCAGGCGGAGGTGTTGCAATATGAGTGGGGGCGTTGATATCCTCCTGGTTGTTGATGGGTGTAGTATTTCCTCTGTTGTGTTGGCGGGTGTTATTACTAACTGTTTTGGTAGTATGGCTGCCAGTTTGGTTATATTGTCTACTATCTAGATGAGGGGGGTTCTGTTGGTCGCTATAGTTTGCTCTTGATCTAGCTGTTCTAATATTAATATAGTTATGTTTAGCTATGAGGCAGCTCATGTTGGGCAGGGTAGAGTAGGAAATCCTAATATATATATATATATATATATATATATATATATACTTTATTTTAAGCAGCAGAAAATTCAACAAAATCTGTTACTCTGAGTTTCTCATTGCCGTTCATCAGACAGTTTTTGCTAGAATGGACTGTCTGATGAACGGCAACGAGAAACTCAGAGTAACAGATTTTGTTGAATTTTCTGCTGCTTAAAATAAAGCATATTACTCTACCACTGGTATTTGAGTACTCTTTTTTCCACCTTGTTTCACATTTATGTGTTTACTCCGGTATATATATATATATATATATATATATATATATATATACGACGTGCTCATTTCAGTTTCCGTCTACCAAATCCACTCACAAGGGTCTGGTCGGTCCGGATCTTTAGTATAAAATCAAGAGCATATATGTTTGAGTAGGATAATCGAAAGCGCTCACACACACTAAGAAAAAACTTCTTCCAAAATGTTTAGCAACATCGTGATAAAAGATTTTATAACATTTTTCTTAATATTGTTTTTTTTTTAATCTCCCTTATACTTAAAAACTGTATTAATAATTTTCACAGTGTGTTTCATATAGTATATATATATATATATATATATATATATATATATATATATAATATATATGCATCGACGTCGCTTTGAGCGGTCAGTTTAACTGTCGTTCGCTCAATTGAGCTAGCTATTGATTTGATTAGAGTAGAAGTGATTGAACATCTCACAGACGCATGCTGACTCAGATTAACACAATATATGAACAAGATTCAACATTTTCATTCTAAGTTCAATCGAGAGCAAAATAATAGCATAGAAAATAGAATAGATTCTCACAATTCGACAAAAGTTTTATCATCAATTACTAGATCCTTCTCCAAAAAGTCTTTTGAAAATGTTCAACGCTATTAATGTGAAATAGTTCAGTGTGATAATCATCATCAGAAATGCAATTTTGTTTGAGTAAAGTAATGGTTAAGAGCTTTGTGACGATTGCATTGGTAGTTTTCATCTACATTTCGTTTCGTAGCTTCTGAATTATATACATAGTAAGCACTAGTGTTGGATTTTATGTAGGTATTCGATATTAGTTTCATACATTTTTGTTTTTTGCGAGGAAGAACCATGCGCGTGCTTGGGACTTCTGAATGTCGCTACAAACGTGTAATTCCTTAAAAGTTATTGAATAAATTTTACAGTTCAAACTTTATAGTAAACTGGAATCTTTAGAATCGATTTCTTTGTTGTCAGAGGAGAGTAAACCTGACATCTGAACCTAAAACTGATTTACTTGTCATTATCTCTATCAATTGCTTGTTTGTTTGTTTGTTGGTGTATGAGTGAGTGTGTGTGTATGTGTGTATATATGTGCGTATGTGTGTATGTGTACACATGCATTTATACGTATGTTTCCCGTAAGTGGGGGTGCAAGAACTTATATATATATATATATATACATATATAAGCTTATGTATTCCAAAGAAGGGAAGCTGTTTAAGTTTATCCCAGGATAGTTTTTGAAATAGATGGCATTGTGCAGGGTTTTAGAAGTAAAATAATGTCGTAGTTGGAGTTCTTACTATGTGTTATGTCCTCTACAGAACAGTGATATAATCCACAGTTGCCGTCACATCTTGGTGTTTTAATGTCTTCACTTACTCGTTTGCTAATTAGATGTTTGGTAGCTATAACATGTTCTCGAATTGCAAAATCACCGGCTCCCAAATGTGGTATTATGTAACGGTCTCGAATTAAAGAGCAGCTAAATTTCAGGCTCACATAATCATCTTCAAGGTTACGAGAAACATACTCCTGCATAACTTTCTTGTGTTAAGCATTGTATGTCTTTCCTGCTATGCATTATATGTATCTGCTATGCATTGTGTGTACATGTAAGTACACACACACACAAACACACATCTACCGATTAAATGGACACACACACGTTCACACATATACATATATGTATATGTATATATATATATTTATATATATATATATGAATATATATACATGAATATAAACACACACATATCTATACGCATACATATATATATATACACACATAGAGTGACAGATAGATCATACACATATGCATAAATACATATATAAATGCACCTATATTTTGTATATATATATATATATACATATATATATATATATATCATTATTATTATTATTATTATTATTTATTATTATTATTATTATTATTATTATTATTATTATCATTATTATTATTAAATATATGCCTGCTTACATGCATATGCAACTTTATGAGAGCGCGTGTGTAAGCTGGTGCTTGCATGCATGCACATTTGAGATGCATGTTGTTAATATGTATGTAATATGTGTGTATGTGTGCATTTATACGCACACACACATTCACATATATATGTATGGACAATTTAAAAGAATTTGAGAAAGAAAACGTTTCAGTAATGTTCCCCAGTTTCCCTACGACTGTCCTTCAGTTATTTTGAAAAGTCTAAGTTGGATAATTAGGGTCAATGTACATGTTTGGCTTCGTGTATTTGAATCAACAGCTCGAGGCATTTTAAATATATATTTCTTTAACTTGGATCTTCAATTTTTCATTGCCACCATCATTCTTTCATTTGTTTCATTTATATTTACTGAATTGTATTCTGAATTTCTTTCTTTTCTGTTTTTTATTTATTTATTTATTTATTTATTTTTTTGTTATTCCTTCCTTTATCTGAAAGTATTTCACAATATGAATTTTATCTTCTGAATATATGTATATGAGTGTGTGCCTGTGTGTATACCTTTGTGAATATATGTAGATGAGTTTGTACGTATTTATTTATGTGTGTGTCTTTTCAGTAAGTCAATCCAACGTTATTTTCGAATATTCTTCTATGCTAAGAAATTATTTTCTAAGACAAAAAAATAGGACAAAACAAATGGTGTTTTATAGGACCATCATGGACTGTACCTATGCAAACACTAAAGAAAAAATTATCTAATTAGAAAGTAGAAAAAAATTAACATGATTATCAAGAACTCAGATCATAGTTCACTCATTAACATCATCTGGTCAGTAATGTTTAATCATTAAACTAAATTTCAATTATTAAATGTTTAATTGTTAAAGTAAAGTTTAATTATTAAAGATGAATTTGTTACATGATTTCTATGTCGTTTCTGTCGAAACCTTGGTTTTAAATTACCACTGTGTAGAGAGAAATCGTCAACAGAAGTGTTGTCTTGTGTAATTCGGAATGAAATTGAAATTATTAATTATGCAGTACAAGCTGTATTAGAATTTCTTAGGTAAAATTAAATCTTGCCTTGGTTTACTGTAAGGAAACTACACAGTCATAGATACCCTTTTTTACTCTCGACAGAAGGCCCGAAATTTGTGGGGAGAGGCCAGTCGATTAGTACTGGTACTTAATTTATCGATCCCGAAAGGCAAAGTCGACCTCGGCGGAATTTGAACTCAGAACATAAACTCAGACAAAATACGCTAAGCATTTCGCCCGGTATGCTAACATTTCTGCCAGCTCGCCGCCTTACATGGTCATAGATTCTGCAACATTTATTTATCGGCTTTTTTCAACATGTATAACCGAATGGCCAAGTGGCTAAGTTGTAGCACTTATGATCGTGAGATTGTTGTTTCGATATCTGGACCGGGGTGAGTTGTGTTCTTGAATAAAACACTTCACTTCACGTTGCTCTAATTCACTCAACCGTAAAAGGAGTTATCTTGGGACGAACTAACATGCCGTTTAAAGGAAATGTCATCTCAGTCACTTATACGCTCTGGAAATAGAGTAACTCTCCCTATGAATCTTAAAACTTCCACTTTTCTTCCTAACTTCTAAGCACAAGATCCCATATTTTTTGGTAATGTTTATGTACGACTGAAATATTTGAATATACTATTTTATTGACTTCAAGTTAAAGCTGCCCCAGTTCACGTTTAAAAAGATTGTGAACTAAGCACAAGATTAAACACCATGACAAATGTAGACTAGAATCAATTTTCTCTACTATAATACTAGCTTTTGTACTAAAAGTCTATGACAAAATAATTTGTTTTATCTGTTTCCGTTATTTAACAGTTTCAAGTTAAAATAGTGTTCACTTTCTATTCTATCATTCTGTTGTTAATAAAATAAATACTGTAAAAATCATTTCAACTCGCCTACTTCGCAAATGTATTTTGTTATAAAAGTAACACAATTCATTAGATCGATTCCGTTTTCTTATTAATAGTTATTTAATTACACACTAGAAATATGGAAATAATTTCCGTATTCATTTTCTAGAAAATAAGAGAAATTTGAACTCAGAAACATGTAACTATAAAGTCGTTATTACAATGTATATATGCCGGAATTCTAGCATTTCTACCAATTAACTTGCACTTGTAATCGACATAATGATAATCGTTTACCACCCTCGTAACTATTTTTGTAACCTTTTAGTTCTCGAAATTGAAAATAATATAATAAAAGGCAAGTCAAAGCTTGCATGAATGTGTATTGATGTTTTTTTCTCCTAAGATTTAAATTCTGACTCAGAAATGACAAAGCTGAACTATCACTCGATTCATTCTATTCACAATAAGATGACTGGGTTCATGAAGTATGAGTAGACGGATATTATTATGAGATTCTTTTTATATGGAAAAGATTTAGAATGATTTACAAGTTATGTTTATTTTTAATCAGATTTTGTTTAAATTCTTCATCGCACCATGAACTCCAATCAAGTTACTGTTCTCTCTATTATTTTCATATAAAATATACGGCTATTAATGGTGCACTACGATTACACGTTACTTCATATCACTGCTGCTTACATCATCCATCCATTTGCCCCCTTTATTATTTGTGTATTTTATCCGTTGATTTATTAATTTATATGTTACCCTTTCAAATAGGAATTCATACATCTAGTGAAACTTCTAAAAAAGAAACATTCATACACGTTGAATAGTCTGTTAATTTTACCTGGAAAATGAGACCGCCTATATGGCTAAGCGCTATCACATATGATGACTACCTTATAAATACTAAATAATTCATAAAGAATGCCAAAAGACTCTTCCAACGTAACGGACAAAACAGCTCAAAATGATACTTGAAAGAAAGGGGCTTTATTACTGATCTTTTTAAATATTTAAAATAAAACTATAATATAAACAAAATTTCGTTGAGTCGTCAAGAAATACATCAACAAGCTATATCTCAACACCAACTGTACGCAATAGCCTCATCCTCCAAAACGTCAACACGTACCATGCTGGGGTGTAGTAGAATTTCATATTTAGTAGAAATATTTCATAACTCTCGAATGCTTAACTACACTAACTATAGCAATCTCAGATCTTTTCGTTAACCCGAAGAGAGCAAACACGAAACCGGTTCAGTATATTCTTTTGTTTACTTACAAATTTTAGTTATTAGACTGTGACCATGTTGGAGCAACGCTTTCAAGGGTTTAGTCGAACTTTTGGATACACGTATGCATTTCAATTTGGCACTTAAATCAAGGAGATATATTTGTCGAACCGTCTTATGACGAGACGCACTGAAACACAGTACAAAAACGAGTTTTAAACAGGTGTAAACGTACACACGAACAGAGATATAAACATGTACATAAACACAAGCATAAACACATATACATATGCACAAACATATATATAACCACTTATACACATACACACAAACATAAACACATATACATCTACACACACAAACATACAAACATATATATGTGAATATACACAAGCATGAACACATACGCTTGCATACACAGAAGCGTACCCATATTATTTTTCAATCATTGCTTTGAAGTATACTTCACTGGTATTATAGTATTGAATTTCTAACTTTGAGTATCCTAATACAACATGCAGACATAGACACGTGTGTATATTTCTCTATAATTTTGTCAGCTATTCTCACTGGTGATGCACTTTATATTATGTTTTTGAGATCAGACAGATCTAAAAATAAGGCAAATTCCATGTGTGCAGACATAGCATCTACAGGGTTATTTTAATGTTCTACTACATTTATCTATCTATCTATCTATCTATCTATCTATCT
>NC_042999.1:111509876-111517376 GCF_006345805.1 Octopus sinensis
TTGTAATGAAACAGAAATAAACAAAACTCATTTTAAATAACTCAGTAGGTTAAATATTTCAGAAATGGTATTTAAAATATTGCCCTCATTAAAAAACGATCTTCATTCATTTAATCTTCCCTGCTACCAGAAATGTATTTTTCCGAAATACTTTTCAGTAATATGTTTAAGATCACTAACCTTTTACACCCAGCAAAACCTATGATAATCCTGTTAATGAAGAAATATTCATCAATACCCCTTCCCATCAAAAGTCTAATTATGCGCTTTAAAGAACTAAGATTATTGAACAGTATTCTACACAAAATCGTCTTCCTCTCGGTGCATATTGAATGTGAAAATCTATTAATTTAATGGCATTTCTCCAGTATTTTAAACCAGTTAAGACTTATTTCCATAGAAATCAATAAAGATGTATTAAAAAGAAACATCAGTTTTTCTAATTACCAAACTCCTTTGCTCTTTGACCGTGGAATATATCAATCAGGGAACGCTTCTGTCAGTGTCTTAGCTTTTAGATTATATTTGCATAATGGATAAAATTTCATATCCACCAAAAGTTTTCTCATTCTTAAGATATTCATATATTTATCTATTCCTTTAATTTTTTTCCTAATTTCTTCAAGAAAATAAAGAAATGGCTGTTATTTGTTGAAATACCGCATATGTTTGATTAGTTATTTTGTGTTTATATTATAGTGGCATAAGTTGAGTAGATCTATAAAGACAGATTTTTTTCAGTCAGAGAAAGAAGAGCAGCCTAATGATAATGGCATTATTTCGTGGTAGCGCACCCTTGGAGGAAAAGGTAACACCACTCCTGTTGTGCTTAAGTAGGAAGAAAGCATAAATATATCAAGCAAATCTTTACATTATTCCGAATGTCTGAAAGTTAGTGAAATCAGCTTGTGTTAAATAAAGATATTAATTGTATTCCTGGAGAAGTTTTCTTTTCTTAAACATCTAAGCACATACAAGGGGGTGCTGAAAAGAATATACAAGAGGATCAATTAATTATGATTTTATTCAACGTATTGCCCTCTCAGAAGGGAATAATATCACACAATGCTTCACCCAAACTATTCTATGTATATATGCGTATGTGTGCGTGTGTGCGTGTGTGCGTGTGTGCGTGTGTGCGTGTGTGCGTGTGTATGTGTGTATGTGTGTTTGTATATACGAGATACATGACAAATATATGCATGAGGAGTGTATGTGAGTTTATGTGTGTATGTATATATGTGTGTGTGTGTGCTCGTGCTTTCGACGAACATTTTGTATGTAAACTTACCAAATATGCCCGAGACACAGATCACCGGACATGTATAGTCCATTCTTCGGACAACTATATAGCCACATACACACACATGTATACACATGCATACACAGACACACACACACACACATATATATATATCATAAATATTATTTCATATGATATATATATATACATATACAGACGAGGGCCACGGACACGTATAATGCAATCAACAACCATATGAATTTGGGGTTGGTGCTTTACATAAAGGTATACTGTTTGTAACATTTTAACTTTGAACATGACATTAAACTCTTAAAGTTTTAATGAAAACCAAATCCTAAAAGAGATTAAAAAAAGAAAAGAAAAAACACAGAAACTATGATTCAGAAGAAGACATTTCCATATCCCTGTAAAAGATATCGACTCCTCAGCGTTCATTCCTACACTGCAATGGTATCATTTTGCCAATTATTTCTGCACTGGTTTCATTGCCAGTTTATATCAAACAAGTTTATTAATTAGTTACTCAAACTCAAGGAAGATGCCAAAGAAGAAATTTTTATCATTATTTTTAATTTATATATTTCTTTTTATTATTATCATTGTTATTATTATTATTATAAATATTATTATTGTTATTATTATTATTATTATTATTATCATTATTATTATATTATTATTATTATTATTATTATTATATTATTATTATTATTATTATTATTGTTATCATCATCATCATTATCATTTATTTATTCATTTATATCATTATTGTTATTATTTATTTACTTAATTATTTATTTGTGTATTTATTGACAATTTTATTATCTGCTTAGTTCATTTACTGTAATTTTGTATCTTCATCGTCTTCGTTTTCTAGAATATTCCGGATTCAGTCAACTAAACTTTATTATTATTATTATTATTATTATTATTATTGTTGTTGTTGTTGTTATTATTATTAATTACTTTAAAAAATATGTGTTTTCTTTAGTTAATTTTATTTTTCGTTCTTCTTTTAAAAATTTGTTTCTTATTGTTTCAAAATTTTTGTTTAGCGATGATGAAGAAATATCCAGTTTGACTATGACTGACACATCAGTGACTTCTGATACTCATGATATTGATAATTGCTCTGATCTTGGTCGTGATCATTATCGTATTTCTGATTATTACCGTCGTCATTGTCGTCAGCATCATCACCATCAGCAGCAGCAGGCGTAACATCATCATCATCATCATCATCATCATCGTTAACGTTGGTGTTGGTGGAGGTGCTGTTGGTGTTGGTGTTGGTGTTGTTGGTGCCAGTTTTATTGGTGATGAGGATGATGTTGTTGATGAGATGATGGTGAGGGGGAGGAGGAAGAAGAAGAAGAAGAAGGTGAAGAAGAAGGGAAGAAAAAAGAAGAAAAAGTGGGGAGGAGGAGGAGGAGGAGGAGGAGGAACAGGTAATGGTGGTAGTGGTGGTGGTGGTGGTGGTGGTGGTGGTGGTGAAGGAAAACAAGAAAGAGGCTTATAACGATGGTGAAGATGACTAGGACGACTGCGGTAGTGATAAGTAACAACATGACAATGATACTAGATGATCTATAAAAATGTCGTCTTGTTCATCTATGACTGTAAAAGTAATGACCAAATTTGATTTCGGTGTGGGAACAGAATGTGATTCTAGAATAATTACAGTTGTATTATCAATTACGTAAGTTTTACCTATCTTTTTATCTATCTATCTACTTATGCGTGTCTGTGTGCGTGTGTGTCTGTGTATGTATGTATATGTTCATGTATGTATATATATATATATAATATATATATATATATATATATATATATATATATATATATATATATATATATATATATATATATATATATCAATAGAGAGCTAGCCATTATGGTCGACTTTTAGAGCTTGATGTGGATCGTGTAGTCATTATTGGTGCTGGTATGTTGCTATTGTATACCAGTCATGGGTGTGCAGTCCTATGTCATATACAGATGGTCAGTTGCTGTTATTGTTTATGCTGAGGTACCCCATGACCCAAGAGACACGTGACGAAAAGCTTTCCAACAGTTGCCGTCCTGCTTTTTTGTATATCAGGGATCAAATCGACTTGACAAAATAACTTGTAAATTCTTTTAGGTTTACTTCACAGATATCACTAAACTCACGAGGTGCAGGGAGGAAGAGTATCTCTTTCATTCAATAGATATAAGATTCTAATCGAAGGAACTCAATAAAACATTTAAAGAAAGAAAAATATTATAACAGCATATATATATCAATGTGGTTTGCTGCATTGCCTCGTTAACAACACAAAAGATCCGTGGTCATAAAGGTGACTGCGATACCAGTAGATATGCCTGATTAGTTTCTCAAGACTTCGTCAAGGATTATGTTAGGCTCCAGGTAAACTCTTGATTTATTTTACTCACCCTCTTTTTCTCTTTCTCTCTCCCTCTCTCCCTCTCTCTCCCTCCCTCCCTCTCTCTCCCTCTCTCTCCCTCCCTTCTGTCTCTATCTCTTTATATATATATATATTATATATATATATATAACGGTAGTTTGTCTGTGCGTGTTTCTGTGTGTCTGTTTGCTTGTACCCTCACCCTGACCACGGCTTTCAACTGATTCTGATGAAACTTGACACACATATAGCCCAATGTCATAATTCAAAACTAACGCAGCGAAAATTTTGAAAAGTTCCCCCAGTTCTGAAAAAAATCGATAAATTCGACATGGGGTCGAGAATCAGAAACACAAACCAAAAACTGTCATGGGGACGCAACTCCACCTTTTTTAACTAAAAAAAAAATTTACCATCATTTTTTTCCATTTTTTTGCTATTTTTTGGCTATAACTCTCTAAAAATGCTTTATAGTTATTTCCCTTACAAACCTGAGCAACGCCGGGCGATACTGCTAGTATATATATATATATATATATATATATGTGTGTGTGTGTGTGTGTGTGTGTAAGAGTGCTTCTGCGTGTATTTTCATCACATACATGATCCTTCTGCTCTGCCTCTCTGCCCGTTTCTCTCTTTCTCTCATCCCCTCTCTCTCTCTCCCGCAAGCATGCTCTTTTTCTCTCAACTCGAGCACTGGATATTTCAAATGTTGTGCATATAAACGTGTGCAACATTTAAGGTACCTGGAAGCCTGTTAGCTGCTGAGTAACATCAAGCCATTGGAGCTAAAACGTACAATTATTTAAGAAAATTACCTATACGCAAGCATCAGTGGCGGATATACAGTATTGGGGCCATGAAGCTTAAAATATTATGGGGGCTCCCTTCACAACCAGCAACAAAAGGGTAACATCCAACAAGGGTCAAAGAATTTTCTTGCCCTTGCAAGGAACTCCAGCTTCAGGCCCTGATAGACCAAATGATAGAATTGTGATGTGGCGACCTTGAAAATGAGTCTGAAAGTGAGCCCTCTATCCACCAGAAATGAGTTGTGGTTAATCACCAATATCTTTGTCGATGTGGTTGTTCCATGGTAGATCACTACAAATATTTTCCAGGCTGTCTTATACTGTTAGAGTTATGGGGGTTGAAAATTAGGTAAGCCTTATATACATGATTGAAGCATCATTAAGACACATGTGAAAATTACAAAATACTCTTTTTTGTGGGGTATTTTTGTAGCAACAATTTTGTCATATGACAGCTTCTTTGCAATGTCATTTTCTAGAGATAATATGCATAAGGAATTTAATCGCTCTTCTGTCATGGTAAACTAAAATTTATTCTTAAAGAAAAGCTTTGAGAAACTCCTTTCTGCTTCACAGCTCGTCATGGGCATTGTCAAGTACAGCTTATGCGCAGTGGTAATATTAGGGGACACTTCAATTAATTGTTGCTCATAAATAAGCTGAAGAAATTCTGTGCATTACATTTTAGATTGTGTGTTTTCTTCTGTGTTCTACGATTTCCTAAGGTGTAAATACTCTTTGAACTGATAACACTCATTTATTAATTTGTGGTCAATATCGTCTTTGTAATGCGACATTATAAGTTTGATACTGTTCTTATAAAATTCTGAATTGTTCATCAATTCTGAGAGAAACTTGAACCTTTTCGCAATCTGCTCCTATAAGTCCATCCTCTTGCTTAACTAGATTTTTAAGCAGTCATAAACTTGATTTAGAACTTCTATCCCCAATTTTTCAGTCCCTTTCAAAGACGCCTTATCATTTGTCCTATCTCCAAATTTCTTTGTAACAATGCGTTTGGGAACAGCAGAATAATTTGAGGTGATATATTTATACAAACCTTTTGCTACTGATTCATAATGTGCAATCCTGTCGGCTGAATTTTCTCGTAGTTCTTTAACAAATGAAGGCATTCTCTTCTATATATCATAGACCAGAACCAAGGATTTGGAGTTCCTTACTTGTTTTGTTAAAATGCTCCATAACTTCTTCCCAAACTAGTGTTAAAACAGCATATTCCAATTTTACCAACTTGTGGTTTAAATTCTTTTCTTCTCGTTTACATTCAGGCTTCTCTTCTGAGTCTTCAAACGTATGTTTAAGAGTTTGTAAAATATCCCTAAAACCCGAACTGCTTCATAGTGTGCAGACCATCTAGTTTCGCTTAAGCTCTTTAGAGAAAAGGCTGGATTCCAGGAGATTCAGAAAAGAAAACATACAGCTGCTTCAAGATGCCAAAATAGTCAACAATTTCAGGTACAATAGACACTGCCTTTTACCAAACAAGGTTGACTGAATATCTTGCACATGGTACATAGTCTGCATAACTGTTAATGTTTCTGAGAAGTGCTTGCAGCCTTTTCTCAGAGCCCTTCATGTTGGACGCTTTATCGTACGACTGACCATGGATATTTTCAAGTGAAAGCTTATGTTCCCCCAGAAATTGTTATTTTATCGAACAAGGTCGTGGATTAATGGTTTTCTATTGGAAAAAATGCTAAAAATCTCTCGCAGGACTCTCCATTATAACAGTATCGAACCACAATTACCAGCCGATTAACATGTGTCACGTCAGGTTTAGAGTCAACAATAATTGACTAGTATTTGGTGTCTTGGTTGTTGATCTCATTCACCACTTCATCTTTCACATGTTTTCCCATGATTTCTATCAATTCTTCATACACAGATTTTGATTAGTAAGTAATGTTTACTTTTTCATTTTTACATTTCTCTAAATGTTCATGTAAAAATGGGCCAAACTCCGAAAGAAGCTGAATAGCCCTCATGAAATTTCCATTGTTTGGGTAGCGCCACCTTTTCACATGACCTCTAAATGCTAAGTATCTTTCACTTAAAAACTTTAGTACTGCTACAACTCTTTTTATTACTTCAAAATAGTACTGCATGTTTTTTTCTCAACTGTTCCTCAAGTTGCTGATCCACGGGATTTTTATTTGATTTTCGTGTTAGCCAGCTCAACATCGCCATTATGTGTCCATGCTGTCTTCATAATTTTCTGGAGTTCTGAGTATATTCATCCAATTAGAAAACCCACCTGTTGTAAGTGGTATTTGGCATTTAGAAAAGAGTTTGCTTTGTGAATAAACTAACCAGGGTCTCATCACAGGCTGACAATTTTTCAATCTACTTTTCAAAGCACTTGTTTGATAAACTTCGATTTTGCTGTTTTTAAATATTGTTGGATTCAGTATATACGTTATCTGGTTTTTCATTTTGAAAAAAAGACTGATGTCTTTCATTAAACAGTTTTGTATCAAAACACTATCAATTGTTACTGGCCAGTATGCCAGGTTACTGTATTCTTTGAAATCACTAAATTTGCTTCCTGTTTCTGCTCTCTCTTTTCTTGAAGTTCTTGAACACTGTGATCATCATCTGCACCTAAAGCGTCAACGGCAGATTGATTATTGGTAAACATAGCGCTCATTGTTTATGCACTATCATTGTCTTCACTGGTTATAGTTTGATAGTTTTTGACATTTAGAAATTTCGTCAGATTGCTTTTCCTTGAGTTGGCGTTTCTGGTATCCGCTAAAGTACTTTCTTAAAGACATTGCTATTCCTCTTGGGGCCTAGACCTCTGTGAAAATAAAATTAGGATAATATTTTCATTAGTCACAGCAAGACAGAGATAGATCCAGATAAGGGTCCACAACTTAATATATAGTCATAAATGAAGAATTGTGCATTTTGTACAAGATGATATTCAAACAATTTTTAAAGTAGAAAAATGCTTTGTTACTGAACAGATTGTAAGTCCAAAATTAGGAGGCAA
>NC_042999.1:111522376-111539876 GCF_006345805.1 Octopus sinensis
GAAGCTGAATGCGTACGCATTAGTATGAGAAACAGAAAATAAATAAAAGACAGAGACGGAGAGGAAATAATAATGAGATTGAGATATAAACAGCAACAACTGTAGGGGAAGACACACATACATACATACAACAAGAGTGTTTATGTGTGTATGTGCTATATATGACCTAAGGCAGATTATTTTTAACTTTCAGTACTTACATATGTTGAAGGTTTGTCAGGCAGCTGATCCTTGGGTAAACACCAAAATGATTAATCAGTTCGTATTTCTTACAAATATCATACACAGCACACACATAAAAGAAAAGAAAAAAGAACTAATTCTTTCTTACCGCTTTGTCTCCACCCATTGCTTTAACAATGTCTGTTTCACTACGTTCTCCTGTCTCGAGAAATCTACACTCTGGACTTAACACTACAATCCCAGCGCTAATCCTTCTTTATATTCCTTACACATCAATGATATACTGGCTAAAATCTATGTGATACTTCAAATAATTTTTGAGAAACTGGGATATATTTTATCTCTAAACTCCCTACAAATAACGCGAAGGTGTTAAATTATCATTCATATTTAATCTCTCTTGCCAAAATCCCTCAGAAATCTACATGGAGTGAGGGACAGATGTTTTCAAAAGCACATTTACCTTCTGCTCTCCAAAATCTCAGATGAACCCACATTACGTCATGAAACCCAAAAGAGGGTAGCAATATAACCACTACCCCATCTTCACCGAAAGCCAACCATAAGAGAGCGTCCATTGAAAAGGTAATGACACTAGTGGTGCCCAAGCATGGACACAACTTTTGATCTGAAGCGCATAAAACAATATAAGACTAAAAGAATATTTGTCTTCATTATGGATGTGATTCTAAAATATACGATTAAGTTTACCCTTAAATCTAGTTTTAGAAGATCTTTCAGCTGCATGGCTGTTAAGAAAAGTGCTCGTTCGTCCCGGTCGCCATCACTGTCGTTGTGTTTCGTTGATATTGTTGTTGTGGGCGGTGATGGTGACGGTGGCGGCGGTAGTTGTAGTAGTATTGTTGTTCTCTGTAGATACTGGATTTCTTGAGTGTATAAACAGACTGGCTGCTTGTATCTCTGAAATTGGTCAAATTGGTGTAGATACCACTAATGAGAACCAACTAAGGTACCAAAATCGATTAAGCTTGGTCGTTATTTTTTCTTTATTTCTTCTATCTACAGAGAAGTAGTTGAATTTACTCCGTTTAGGCGCAAGCATAGCTGTGTAGTAAGAAGCTTGCCTCCCAACCACATGGTTCCGGATTCAGTCCCACTCGTAGCAACTTGGGCAAGTGTCTACCACTATATCCTTGGGCTGATCAAAGCCTTGTGAGCAGATTTGGTAGACGAAAGCTGAAAGAAGCTCGTCGTATGTGTGTGTGTGTGTGTGTGTGTGTGTGTGTGTGTGTGTGAGTGCGCGCGTCTGTATCCATTTGTCTATATTTGTCCGCCCCATCACAACTTGACAAACGCTGTTGGTGTATTTAGGTCCTGGTAACTTAGCGGTTTGGTAAAGAGACCGATAGAATAAGTACTAGGCTTAAAAAGTAAGTCCTGGGGTTGATTTGTTCGACTAAAATCCTTCACGGCGAGGTAATCCTGAAGCAAATAAAAGAATTATATATATATGTACCTATGTATGAACAGGGGTTGGACAAAATAATGGAAACACCTAGCATCATGGCATCATAATTTTGAAATATCTATAAAACCTCCAAAAGCTTGTTTATTTCTATGCTTCTTGATTTATTATTAGTGTTGCTTAATATGTTTTGCTAAAATTGCTGTTTCTTTTCAGATATCATCAGAAAAAGGTAATTGAAATTCATTAGAATGACAGATCTATCGTACTTTCAAAGAGGTCAAATTCTTGGTGCTCAGATTACAGGCGCTAGCGTAACGAAAACAGCCGCAATATTTGGTGTATTAAGAAGTACTGTCTCGAAAGTAATTACAGCCTTTGAAAAAGAGCGAAAAACTTCCTCGTCGGAACAAAACTTCGGAAGAAAACCAAAGACTTCTGATAAGGACCGGCAGACTCTTACGCGAAAGTACTGCTCCCAAAATTAATACAGAGCTTCATGACTAACTTCGGGAACACAGTTTTCACAAACACTGTTCGCTGGGAACTGCACAAAGCCGGATTTCACGGGAGGGCTGCAATCGGAAAATCACTACTTTTAAAAACAAATGTCGCAAAGCGTTTAGATTGAAGTAAAACTCTAGAGCAGTGGAAGAATGTTATTTTTTCTGACGAGTCATCCATTACCTTATGTCCGACCACCGGCCGAGTATGGAGACAGCCAAAAGAAGCATTTGACCCAGACTGCCTTCTTCCAACTGTTAAACATGGAGGAGGATCTGTGATGATCTAGTGGCGGCTGGCTATATCTTGGAAATCCGCCGGCCCAATGTTTTCCCTCCATGGCAGAATTAATAGTCAAGATTATTTAAGCATTTTATCTTATCAAATTCATCCTATAGCTGTGGAAATGTTTCCGAAGGGAAACGCAGTCTTTCAGGGCGATAATGCACCAATTTTCATAACTAAAGCTGTTACTGAATGGCACGAGGAACGTTCTAGTGAAGTCGAACATCTTATCTGGCCACCACAGTTCCCAGATCTCAATATTATTGAACATTTATGATGCATTTTAGGAAAACAATGAAGTCGATATCCTCCACCATCATCACTACAAAAACTGGAGACTGTTTTAGCTGAACAATAGACAAAAATTCCTTTGGAAACAATTCAAACTTTGTACGAGTCCAACCTCGTAGAATTCAAGCTGTAATTACTGCCAAAGGTGGTCCTACCCCATATTAAAATACATTTGTTTGAAATTTTAAGTTGTTTCCATTATTTTGTCCGATCCCTGTATATATATATATATATATATATATATCTTACCAGACACGGTATTTCACATTGTTCCTATGGTTTTGTGAAAGATTACATATGTTGCTTCTTGAAAATCGCAAAACATTCATGTCTACACGTACTAATTTTCTGGAAACCTTATAGCTGTAGGACAGAGTAATTTGGTCAGTTGTTCCAAATACCTTTGGTTGACATTTCCCTTTCTGAAAGAAAAACTCAATTGGGTGCAAACTGTTTAGCTAAGACGTTGACGAATCGGGTAAACTGTTTAGCTTTGGCAGTGTAATTAATCGAGTATATAGGTGGCATGAAAAGTAGAAGTGACGGAGTTGTACGGCATGTAGAGTCAAATGCATGCCGGTCCCTTCATCTTTGTGCTTAACATAAGGAGAGAAACAAACATATATATTGTGTAAAAGGGTGATATTTGTCAAGCAACACAGCATACATTTGCTGGAGTGAAAGCAGCGAAAGCTTGGAAGAGGCACGAGAAGAGGAAAATAAAGACGAAGGAAGATGGTGTGAAAATATGTGATTAAAACCGCAACAGAGAAGAAAATGAGGAAAAATGAAAGAAGAGTAAAAAGGTAATAAAAACACAGAAATACATCCATCCTATAATACATACATACATATAACAAGAGAGAAATCTAGAGAAAAGAAGGAATGTGTGTGAGATGTAGGGTTATAACGAGAAGAAAAAGAACCTTAAGAACGAAGAAATCTATTACCGTCAAACCAAAATAAATTGAAATTATCAGAAGCGGCTTGTATAACAAGTTGTTTGTTGACTTAAGGAAATGTGATGGCGGGTAGCGATGGAAAATGGGGCGTATTCATTGTGAGGGTGCACCCGTTCTTTTCAGTTAACGAGGGTTATTACAGAGTCTATCCCCTGCCCTTCACCCTATCCTTAGCCTCATGGATATTCGCGTCATCTTAGTTCCCCTAAAATCCATTTCTATCATTGAAGATGAGAGCATAAGTTACTTCCAAGGCGGTTAATTACGTACACAAATGTTGGTTCTTTTCACTTCATTACATCTCTTTGTGGTGGTTTGATGATAGCTTGTCACTGGATGACGTCACAGGGTTAGGCGTTAACTAGTGAAAGAGTGAAACTACCTCTATATATCATATTAACCTATACTGAGCATACGAATGTAGAGGTTACGTAGCTGTAGTTGTACAACACTAGATCAAACTTGATCCAGTTAACAACTGACCGAAAACAATGTCATTTTGTAATGATTTTAAAAAGAGTAATCTCTGTCACAAAGGAGATTTAGCTAATATTTCTAATACGTAAAACGATCAGATACATGTTACTCTATTGGTACAAAGATTCAATGATAGTGTCAAGGCGATGTACAGAGAAAATTTCGTTTCTTTCCTGTCCCAATGTTAATGAAATTAACGAATACGCTTCGGATTCCGAAACTATGAATGTATGTATGTTTATTGTGTATGTAAGCCTTTATAAATATGAATGCATTTACACAATTATACATGGCGTGGATATGTGGTGAGATGTTTCTTTCCCAACATGTTTGTGGATTCAATCCCATGGCGTGGCAACTTCATCAATTGCCTTCTATCATAGTTTCGGGCCGACCAATGTCTTGCAAGCAGATTTGGCATACGGAAACTGATGGAAGCATGTCGTGACCACTAAGTTATGGGGAAATAAACTCACCAATATCGGTTGTCAAGCGATGGTGGGGGATAAACACAAGTACAAAGACACACACACACATAAAAATATATATTTCACTTTTAT
This sequence comes from Octopus sinensis, assembly GCF_006345805.1. Taxonomy (NCBI): domain Eukaryota; kingdom Metazoa; phylum Mollusca; class Cephalopoda; order Octopoda; family Octopodidae; genus Octopus; species Octopus sinensis. Next base: position 111,527,065 of record NC_042999.1, read on the forward strand.
ATTATACTATGGAAGACGGTAGGGAATATAATTTTTACATTATTTACATTTGACGGATATTTGTCCTCATTTTGTTGGTTGTTAACACAACGTCTTGGCTGATATACCCTTAAGCCTTCATCAGGTGTCTTAGAGAAAGTTCAAACCTGGGCTCGCATTCCTAAGGTATTTTTCGATGCTATTATTATTATTATTATTATTATTATTATTATTATTATTATTATTATTATTATCATTATTATTGAGGTCACTGCTTGGAATCGAACTCGGAATCTTGGGGTTAGTAGCCCGCGCTTTTAACCACTATGCTATATGTCCATGAGCAGAGTGTTTAAGAGCGCGGGTTACTAACCCCAAGATTCTGAGTTCGATTCCAAGCAGTGACCTCAATAATAATAATTATAATAATAATAACAATGATAATAATAATAATAATAATAATAATGATAACATCAAAAAATACCTTAGGAATGAGAACCCAGGTTCGAAATTTCCCCCAAGACACCTGATGAAGGCTGGAGGGTACATCAGCCAAAACGTTGTGTTAACAACATACAAGATGAGGACAAATATCTGTCAAATGTAAATAATGTACATAATTCCTCATCTCTTAAATATAGAACCAATATAATTTTTGTATGACTTATACATAGGGTAAATGTGTTTCAAAGTTGTGGTTTCTTTGGTATGATTGTTCCCAAATGACACTTATTTTTAGTGCTGTTGACAACGCCGGATTGAATGGCATTGCCCAGGTGTCGAAACCATAATGATATCCGTGGGGAGCTGATGACGAAGGTATGTTGGATTGTTGGTATGTCTGTCTTTGTATATGTGAAATAGCATTATAAATCGTCCTTTTGGTATATATATATACACGACGGGCTTCTTTCAGTTTCCGTATACTAAATCAACTCACAAAGCTTTGGTTGGCCAAACTCGTTTAGGTCGAACACAATCTGTGGCTAATTATAAAAGATGCAACAATATTAGTTACATAAATTACTTATCAGAGTCTTACTTAATCTAGAGACTGTAAAAAAACGTAAAAAATATAAATGGTAGTATACTATTATATTGGTAATATATAAGAACTCTTCTCTTTATTTGAAGTTATTGATATAAAAAAGATTGTTTAAAGGAATTAATTTAAAAAATGCTTTTATTTAGTTTATTAAAGGGAGAATTACGTAATTAATATGAAGAGAAACCTAACAAAAATATTCTTTATTTACTTAATTTATCGGAGGGAGAATTCCGTAATATATATATGAAGATGAACTTAGAACTACAATAACTTTTCTACTCAAGGAAAAAGGCCGCAAATTTTGGGGAAGGGGATCAGTCGATTAGATCGACCCCAGTACGTAACTGGTAATTAATTTATCCACCCCGAAAGGATGAAAGGCATTGTCGACCTCGGCGGAATTTGTACTAAGAACTTAAAGACAGATGAAATACCGCTAAGCCTTTCGCACATCATGCTAACGTTTCTGCCAGCTCGCCTCCTTTTACAACCTGTATTACCCCATACATATAGAGCTAGGCTATAATAATAGATATGCAAATATTACTAGTTTTTTTAGAAGTAACCAGATTGGTAGTTAAATAAATAAGGATTATTCACAATAACTAACAAGTAGACGTCCCTATATTCATATATTATGGGAGGGAGAACTCAGTGAATAAAAATTAAGTAATACAGAGAAATCAAAGGCTGAGTAACGACTCTCGACAAATATAATTAATACCTTTTTTTCATATAAAGGACTATAAATAGTATATATCCAAATTTTATTCTTTCAGAAGTAAGAATATAATATAGCTGTAATAAGAATACAAGCTGTAAACTATACGATATAATAATTATCATTATTATGTTTATTAAATTTAGTAAGACAAATAAAACTATTCATTAATAATAATAATAATAATAATAACAACAACAACAACAATAACAACAACAATAATAATAATAATAATAATAATAATATTAATAATAATAATAATAATAATAATAATAATAATAATAATTACTATTATTATTATTATTATTATCAATTAATAAATTAATGTAATTATACATATAATTATTTAGTATAATGAAGACATCTTATTTATAATATGTAATTAATATTGAATTACTGATATGATGTATTTTACAGTAACTACAATAATTTGCACAGGAAAGATTCAAAATTCTGAATTAATATACTAAAAAATTAATTAACCCATATTCGACATTATTATATAGATTAAGATGACAAAACTTAAAGCTATACATATATACATACATACACACACATACGCACGTACACACTCACATACACACATACACACACCACACATATATATATATATTCCAAAATTCATACATATATACATGCACACACATGTATATACAAATACATATATATATATACATACACATGTACATATACTTATACACATATTGCAACTTCCATATACATATACACAGATATATACGTGCAAGAAAAATATATAGATGTATACAACCAAAATATACACATACAAACTCAATACAAACATACATACATACATATATATATATACATACACATACTTGCACGCATACATATATATGCATATTCATATACATAAATATATACATATATACATACATACATACATACATACATACATACATACATACATACATACATACATACATACATACATACATATATATATATATAATATATATATATATATATATATATAATATATATATATATATATATATATAGGGAGAGAGAGATATATATATATACATACACATACTTGCACGCATACATATATATGCATATTCATATACATAAATATATACATATATACATGTATACACACATATACTTATTTTCCTTAGATTTAAGTCTATTTTTATATCTAGTTTTGTACAGGATATATTTACTACACTCGTTCATGTTAATATTATTAATATTGTTAATCATATTATTACTACTTACAAATAAATTGGATATATTTCTACTATTAGATCCACTCACTTCGTCGTCAACCAAAGCTCCATTATTATAGTAAGATTTATTGCAGTTCCCATTCTTATTACAATATACTATTTTATCCCAGTATCCTGTCTTTTTAAGTGCATCATTCGGCATTATTATTAAAGATTTCCGCATTAGAGGATAAATAAGAAATATTAATAACCAAAGTTCTCGTGATCGGTTTAGGACGGTTACTATGAAAGTTGCTATATTTTAAATTATTGTTGGGTTTATGATACGGAATTTATAGGCCAGTAACAAGGTTCAGATTTACATCCAGGTAATTAACTGAATTAACTGATTAGAAAAACCAAATCTTTTTTTAAAATTATGGAATTTTTTCATGTATAGGTTTATTTTTCTATTGGATTGACTATTAATCAAAAATAGTGTTTCATCACTATAGAGTCCACCTTTAATGTCAGGAAAATCATTATGGAAATTTTATAGTTATATACCTGCTAAGTCGGAAATTTTACAGTATGAATATACCTATTAGGGCGGAACCGGCAGATCACATGATTATATCAATCGTTTTTTATAATCATTCGTTTTTTGTGGGGATGGAGGCAGTACTTGTTATCAAATAAAATAATGGACTTTCTTGTTTCTAGAATAACTTTAATTTCTCTTAAACTGAGGTTGGAATTTTTGCTAGCAAATATAAGTGCACTATTTAGCACAATGGGATTAATAAAAGAATAACAATTATTAATATCGAACTCAATGAATTTACTTTTATTTTCATTATTTAATTCATCAAGACAATTAATGGCCACCTGGGTATTGGACCAGAGATCTAGCTTTAATATTTCCTTTAGTCTAAATATATAGTTCTCTAGAAAAAATTTACTTAATCTACCCAGGTCAGAACTGCCTCGGCAAACTAATCTAACTTTAGGGTTGGAGAAGAAGTTATCTATATGATCTTTCAAAACGATTCTGGGCCTCCTATACACAAAAGGCTCAGTTCAGTCATCAAGATCAAAATCGCACGTATTTTTCTAGCTTCTCAATACATTCTTACTTACTATTTTATAGTTACTAGTAATTTCATTTTCCATTCATTCATGATATTTATAGATATCCAAATGATATAAATTACTAGTTTTGTCCGAAGGTACAATCATTCCTTTTCTGCTCTTACTTTTTAGTTCACATTTTCAACAGGTGTTCATACCCTCTACGAGGATATTTAACAAACTTGGTATTCTTGACGATGTTCCATATATCCTTCTCAAAAGCCTCCAAATGGTGGTTAGGAGGTTGAAATTTTCTGGTTTTGAAGATCTTATAAATTTCAAAATCTTCATTAAATGTGTTTCCTCCTTAACAATATCTTTTTCATGGGGAAAAGTTTATCTTAGTTTGTTACTTTATATATATGCTATTGTTTTATTCATTTACTTGTTTCAGTCATTTGACTACGGCCAATCTGGAGCACCGCCTTTAGTCGAACAAATCGACCCTAGGTCTTATTCTTTGTAAGCCTAGTACTTATTCTATTGGTCTCTTTCGCCGAACTGCTAAGTTACGGGAACGTAAACACACCAATTTCGGTCGTCAGGTGATGGTGGGGGACAGAGACACACAAATATATATATATACTAGCAGTAATACCCATCGTCGATCAGGTATTTACTTTTACAGTTTCTCGGGGCCCGCATTCAAACTATTATGTTTCTTTATATGAGAAAAATATGTAATAATTGAAGGAGCAAAAAGATAATTTGATGCATGAACCTCCCGTATTTGTGTATATTATAAGAAAAAAAAAACGTAATAATTGAAGGAGAAAAAAATTGATTTCATTCTTGAATGTAATGATAGCAATGGCAAATTAAGTTATTGAAGTATTCATGTTGCATTAAGAGTGGATATTTGTTTATAAACAATGTTTTTTTGTTTTATTTCGGGGTGCATAAGCAAAAAGCTTTGATTTTCCTCCCACACGTGATGCTCCTACATAAAGTTTCGAATCTGAACCAGGCTGAGTCTACCACTACAGATTTAGATTTACTCTCCTGTATGTAATAATTGAAGTAGAAAAAAGATGGATTTCATACACGAACTTCTGTTAGTTATTTATTTAACAATAATAAATGAGTTCTATGTGTTATTTTATTTATCAATACAGTGATGGCAATTCATTTAAATAGGTTTTAATTAAGTTATTGAAGTATTCATGTTGCATTAAGAGTGAATATTTCTTTATAAACAATGTTTTGTTTTATTTCGGGGTGCATATACAAAAAGATCTGCTTTTGATCCTACACGTGTTGTTCCTACATAGCTATGTGAAAAGCAAGGTTCTTCAAGTTGCAACCCAGCAACTTTTAGTGTTTGGCCCTGAGAAAGTGGAACACGAAACTAACTGCTAAAACTGGAATGGGACATTAGATGGTATAACTGGCATGTGAGGAATGAAGACGGTCTCACCTTAGCCACAGCCAGTGAGGATATTTGCCTCAATGCAGTTCCTCTTAAGTTTGTGCATAATTAGTGTTGTACCAATGCATAAGTTTTGTCGAGACAAATTACACAGTTCCCACACGTGATGATTCTACATCAAGTTGGTCATGTGAAAAGCATGGTTCTTAAAGTTCCAATCCAACAGCTTTTAGCGTTTGAGTTTTTTTAATGCTAATCGCAAAAGAAAGAGGGTTAGGACATTGTGTTGAGACAAATTAGGCAATAGCATAAGAGCTTCTCCTGAATCACGTACTTTCATTTTTCTGGAGAAAGAAAGAGACAGAATTTTTATTCTTATACATAGAAAAAGCATAATAGCTTCCCATGGACCATTTATTTTCATTTTGCTGAACAAGCAAACAGACAGAACCTCTCTTATACACACACACACACATATATATATATATATAAACATACATATATATATATATATATATATATATATATATATATATAATATATATATATATATATATATATTATATATATATATAAAAGCTAAATTCAGAGGGATTAGGGTATTTAAATACCACTTACTATAATCAGAGCCATCACTCCAATACCACAAATATTCAGATTTCGCCCTTTCTATGAAAACAATACCCTGAGCTCGTCAGTTGAAAATAACGTTTTTAACATCTATTTCTGAAATATTCATCACATTACCTCGCGTGCGTTCTTTACATTAAACATCCCCACGACATTCAAAACAAATCGTGAGCCAGTATAAATTCGTGTACACACACAAATATATATATATGTGTCTATACGACGGGCGTCTTCTAGTTTCTGTCCAATACTCACAAGGCTTTGGTCGGTCCGAGGCTATAGTAGACGATACTTCCCCAAGGTGCCACACAGTGGGATTGAACCTGGAATCATGTTTTTGGAAAGCAAGCTTCTTACCACACAGCCACGCCTGCGCCAATATATATATATATATATATATATATGCACACACACACACAAACACTCCACATACGTGTATGTGTGCACATTTATGTTCACACCGTATATTTTGTCTTAAGGTTTAGCTTTTAATTTACTACTGAAATTTCTTCTTTAAAATACATTTCCATTTATCAAAATAGAAGAAAAAACTTTCTGTTAATGACTTGTTTTTGCTTGTCTTTCTTTTGGTGCTTTTTTTATATATGTTATTTTTTTTGCTGATATTTTTTCTTTTGCCTCCCTCCTCTTCATATACTTTATTGTCGTTATTTTCTTTTTTTTTTTGTTTGGTACCACTTGTTTTAAGTATTCCACCGCTGCCACCCCCACCACCCACTCAATTATTCATATTCTACTTCTTCTCGCAATCTTCTTCTTTGTCTTTACAAACGCCATCAATTTTCATGATTTAATCTTCTTCTCCCACTTCTTCATCATCATCATCTTCTTCTTCATCATCTTCTTCTTCTCCTTCCTCTTCTTCTTCATCTTCTTTTCCTACTACTACTACTACTCTACTACTACTAATACTAATACTGGTGCTGCTGCCACTTCCTTTTCATCTTTTTCTACATTCTACTACTACCACTACGACGACGGCTACTGCTACTGCTGCTGCTATGGCTGCTGCTGTTTCTTCTATTAGTACTGCTACTTCTTTTCTACCACTACTACTACTACTACTTTACTTCTTCTTCTCCTAATACTACTACTGCCACTTCCTTATCATCCACAACACCATATTCTTTTCTCTTCTCCTCGCCTTCCTCACCCTTCGTTTTCTCTTTCACTTCCTTCTAGAACCTCATATTCTATCTCTTCCTCATCGTCTTTTTTCCTCATCAGCCTTCTTTTTCTTTTCCTCTTTCTGTTCATTTTTTCTTCTCTTTTTCTTGTTTTCCTTATTTTCTTCTCACTTCTTTCTCAATTATTCTTCTTCCATCTCCTCATCTCAATTCTCCACTTGTAAGTTCACATTGCAAAATAACAAGTGCCAACTTCAGGCCAGATATTCTAATCTGCCGAATGATTTTAAACTAAGTAAATAAAATAGACCGGAGGCTATTTCAGTCACAGCTAGTTTAATAACAGATGTCAGAATGGCTTGAAATAAAAGAAAGAAAACGCCAGAGAAAAATTAAAAATGAAAGAATGGAAAAAATTTCAAAATTTTAAAGTGATTGGACCTGCTTTTTTTACCATTTGTGTTAAAGAATTATGTTTTTATTCTTTTTTCTTTTTGCTTTCAAATTAAGAAAATATATTTATTTTAATTTTTGTTTACGCTCTAGATTATGCATATATATACCTTCAGAGTAATGAACTGTTCTATGGATACAATGCTAACGATATAAAAGACAGCCAAATTATTATAGCTCACACATCCATAGTACTTATATAAACACTGGTTTTGGTGGGATGAATAGATATTGAAGACTCGAAAGCAGTGATATTTTCTTTTAGAGCAATTGGGGAAGACGGAAACTAAATATAACAAGGCATTTAGTCTCACCAGTAACAACATCCTTTCAATAACGATCTCAAATTTTGGTACAAGGCCAGCAATTTCGGAGAGAAGGTAAGTAAGTTGCATCGACTCCAGTATTCAACTGGTACTTATTTTATCCACCCCAAAAGGATGAAAGGCAAAGTGGACCTCACTGAAATTTGAACTCAGAACGTGAAGACGGACGAAATGCCGCTAAGCATTTCGCCCAGCGTGCTAACGTTTCTGCCAGCTCGCCGCCTTCTTTTCAATAATAATAATAATCCTTTCTATTAAAGGCACACAGCCTGAAATTTTGAGAGAGGGGACTAGTCGATTACATCACAGATACTGAATTTATTGATCTCGAAAGGATGAAAGGTAAAGTTGACCTCGGTGGAATTTGAACTCAGAACGTAGAGGGGGGCGAAATACCGCTAAGTATTTCGCCCAGCGTGCTAACAATTCTGCCAGCTCATCACCTTCCCGTCAATAATAATAATGATAATATTCCCATCTCGTAAATTTCTTGGGCAAGCTTACAATTTTGGGAGTGAAAGAATAGTTATTTTGATCAAATATCTCCAACTTGATTGATGCTAATTTTATAGAAATGGGAAGTACTAAGTTATCATAATCACACGGAACACCGGTACCCTCTGCGCTTCCTTTATAAATCAGAAAACTAACTCTAATACCAGAAAACAATCCTACCCAACTCTTCACTAAAATCTGTGGACTTCGATCCAAACAAGAAGTAATTCATCATCTTAACTAACACGCAAAACCACACAGAAACAAATCCCAGTTTCTTTCCTAATATATTGAGACACTCTCGTCACACTCGTCTCTCGACCTCTCATCCCACATATTGTGTACCTCCAGTTCCCATATCAACCGCAACGCTCGTTCCATTCTTCCCGAAGCCTCGGCCCTCTGGAATTCTCACCCTGATTATCATTACCTCTAGCCGTAAATTTACAACTATTTAAGAGGAACATTAATAGCGTCGATCTCATCGGCTTCTAACGACCTTAGAATTCAACTCCTTTCACCAAATAAAACCAACTGAAATATTAAGAATTCAACGCCGGGAGGGATCCATGCTTAGAACACAAATCGTCGTAACTAAATAAAAAAAAGGACATCATATTAAACAAATTATGTATTCTGCCAATTGTAAGGGAAAGCATAATATTAATTTATTTTAATTTTCAAATAAAATGTTATCTTTTTTTTTTTTTTGCTTACATAGTGTTTATATGTTCCGACTGAAAACCACATGGATTTTTACAAATCAAATCAACTAACAATATGCTTGTATTAGGGCTATATCTACCTCAGATTACATGCCACCGTCTTGAAACATGAAACACATAGAGGTATCAACTAAAAGATACAAATCCAAAAGTTCTAAAGACAACTACACTAGAAATACATGTAACAACCAAAAAACAACCTACCCAGAATGAGAGAGAGCATAAGATACTAGAATTTTGCTAAATTGGAAAACATTCGTGGTTAAGAAAACCGACGATATTTATTTGAAAAAGAACTGACATTCAATAGCAAAACTGTTTGTAACCAGGACTAAATAAAGGCAGAAACCAATAGAGAGCAATGGCAAGGGATGTGAAAAGATTTTTAGATGGACTATGAATAACGAACGCGTTGCAACTGACGAGAATATTAGAAACTACAAAACATGAACAGAATAATCCTTCGGAAAAATAAGAACTGAGCAAGTAGTACAGATACTAGACAATACAAACAACTTCTAAACATCCAAAAAGGTGTGAAATTCTTGAAAAATTTTGCTAGCGGTTATCTTACAAAGTACGTATTAAAATGTTAAATCTTCTCCCTAAAGAACTAAGAAATATCTTTATGCACTTGCCCTAAGAAGTATCGAAGCCCCTAAAAGCAAACACCATAATCTATTTACTTTTAGTATATAAAAACTTTAACAGTAGTAGAGCTATTGATTGTAATAAATGCACCCTCTAAATATAGGCATGAGCTTCAGAAATCGACAGAAATGTTATTCATACATCCATATATATATATGTGTGTGTGTGTGTGTGCTCGCTGCACAAAACCGCAGCAGAAACATGCGTAATTTCAGAAATGGAAAGACGTGATTGACTGCTGAATAAAATTGAATATATAAACCTCTGTTCTCCTTATCATTAATTTACTACACACACACACACACACACACACACACACACACACACACACGCGCGCACACACACACACACACACATACACACACACATATGAGCCTGTGGTTGTAAATTTCTATGCATATGTACATATTTCACCATATGTTAAACAAAATCAACTATAAGTGTAAGGTATTATTTTTCAGTGATTTGTATTTATAGTGATAGATGTATTTTTAAACAAAGTAATCAAATTATTCTATATAAGTTAGGCAAACACATTGTAATTGAGAGTATATAAAATTCTATGTATGTTTGAATATAATTAATATGTGTTCAATTGTCTTAGGAAATATTATTTGAAACATTAATTCATTATTTAGGCAGAGAGTGTATGAGAATATTAAATAAACAAATATTTTACATATAACTATGAAAAATAGCTTTAGAATGAAGTTTTGTTTAAGTAAGTGTATAGATAAAGGTAATTAATATAGGCACGAGTATGTATTTCTAAGTGCAGTCAGAAGATAAATTTAAATAAGTACATAATATATGCATATTGTTTATGAGGCAGCTATATTTATATAACTATGATGAATGGATACTTTTAGGGGGAATTCATGATCTATGCTGAGAGTTTACATTCAATAGAAATATGTTTATAAAACTAAAAGGAGTTCGGGCAAAATTTGACCGTTTGCAGAAAAGTTACAACACAATATACCACCCCAAAATAAGTGTTTTTTAATTAAAAAAAACAAACTATATTATAGTTGAAAAATAAGTAGCCGTTCTTAATTTCAACAGTGACTTCAAGACAGCCTCCTCACTGCGTCCCTGAGAAGATCGTCGAACATTTCCGTAACCTTGGCCTCAAAATTCACGAACATCTCCGTGATCTTGGAGTCCCTTTGGCCTTGGTGTTGATGGCAAAGCAGTTGGTGTCTTTCTCAACTTTACTCATAGTAATCCATAGGATTACGGACGGGGGAATTAGGTCAGGAATTGGTGATGGTGAAGACGGAGAAATTCTCCGATAACCACTTCTGACTCTTTCCTGGGGTATGACAAGGAGCCGAATCCTGCCACCACACACATAGCCTTCCAGCTGCAATCCCCTCGAGCGAGGATTTAACCAGGAACTTCACATGGTCGTCTGTATTGAGACTAAGGCCCTATTCAAAGAAGGGTTGAATATTGGGGTGCGGGCGTTGTCAGAACGCCTGTTCTGTCGCTTCTTCCTGGTCACAGCTTCGTAGTTTCCATTACAGCTGTCTATATAATGTCTTACATGTTTTACAGTGTTCCCAGCGAATTGAGCAGTAGTAGTGAAGTCAGTATTTTAACACCCATCGCGAATCATCGTGATACAGGGGACCCTTTTCTAATATTCAAATCGCTTCCAGTCCTCCATATCAGCTAACATCTTCTCAACTACAACTTTAATCTATATGCTCTCCAACGCCGTTATATACATCAAGCTGTTCCTGAAAAAAAGGAGATATAAAAATCATCAAATTTAGCCCGAATACTCTGCATATATTGTAGTGTTTCAAGTGCGACTCTGCATGATGATAACACCTTGAAGAAAATGAAGGTAAAGGTACTTTAATAATGTAAGAGCATAAAAATTAAAGTATAAACAACTAATATGAAATATAACTTAAATGGAAGTGGCGTTAAATTTCATGAGTTGACGTAGATTTATTGCTGGTATATATTTTAAATGATTATCCTATTATCATATTACTTTAAACATGAGTCACAACATAGTCGTACAACTTTATAGAAATAACAGACTAATTTTCCAATAATGCATTACCATCTCGAAACAGAAAGGTTACATTGACAATAGATAGATGTGTATAGCAAATTTTGTCATATATTAGAACAGAACAAACATAAGGAAGAAAACAATATATGTGTGTATTGGTGTGTGCGCGCGTGTGTGTGTTTATGGATGGTGGATAATGTAAATCATTATGGTGTCGAGTAAAATGCCTTGCGATATTTGCTCCGTCTCAATTATTTTTTGCTTCATCGGTTACAATTTCCTTTCTCTTCGACAAGTTGCGGAGACATTTGACGGTCAAAGCATGCGATTGGGTCTGGAACTGTCCAGATGCTAATATTTTGTCAATCTTAAATGACAGAAACTTGTGTAAAATATAAATATAAATGGATGGTGATAATAGCTTGATTTCCGTCCAACTGAAAGCTGAGAGGGATCTTATCAACTGAATTGAATCCAATTTTCAAATCGTACCAATTCTTATTGACAGTAGAGAATTAAAGTATGAATATTGAGGTAGCAGAGCTTAAACTCATAACATAGAGGAAGAAAATTTAATGCTAAAAGTCTTGTACTTAACTATTTCGACTTCCCCGAGCTCCGCTCTGTATAACCGTTTCTGATGTAAGCACAAGAATTGAAATTTGGCGTAGGGGGTTCTTTGGTACCATCGACTGCAGGATTCCACTCGTAATTTATTTTGTAGGTGCTAGAGGGAAAAAAAAGCAAAAACAGCATCGACAGGATTCGAACTCAAAATATAAAGAACTAAATGGAAACACCGCAAACTAGTTAAACCCAATTTCAAACAATTCTGCCGATTCACCACACAACTCTCTGAAGCAGTGATAAATAACAACTGTAAACGGAACGTAAACCAGAAGAACTTGTGTAATGAGAAATTAACGAGCCAAACA
>NC_042999.1:111547376-111567376 GCF_006345805.1 Octopus sinensis
CACATCCGCGCGTACAGCATCGCACACACACACACATCAGTATATAAATGTATATATATATATATGTGTGTGTATGTGTGTGTTTGTGTGTGTGTGTAGGAATATATGCATGTGTGTATGCATAAAATGTAATTTTAATTTTAAATACAACCATATATGAATAATATGTATTATATACATATATTATATATTCTTTTTATTATTTATATACTCAGACTTCATAATGAAAACTACATACAACTCTTGCACACCAAATGCAGGCAGATGTACATGCGTGCGTTTGTATATATAAATATACAGATATATATACATATATTTATATATACACTCACACTGAACGACACACACATCTCTTTGAGTGTGTATGTATCTGTAAGAATATATGTAAATGAATATATATACATATATATATATATATATATATATACATATGCATATGTATATGTATGTATATGCATATATTGATATACATACATATATGTATTTATATGTATGTAGGTAAGAGTAAGTGTAGATGCTATTCAAGAATTGCAACTGTTATTTCAATGAGATATTCACAAACATTTTGTATATATTTAGTTTATTTTAATTTAGTTTTCCTATTTTCCTATTTTCTTTATTTAAATATGATTTCAATGACAAAATAATACATATACACCATATTCTTTTCGATATGTAACAACAAACATAGGTAAAAGACATGTATATATGCATACATATATGTATATATATACACATACATGATTACATATATATATATATATATATATATATATATATAAACACACACGCATATATATGGTTGTTTGTGCACATGTATATACGTGTGTGTGTACTCTGACATATATATATATGTGCGATGTTCCTGGTTATCGTTGTATGTGTGTGTGTAATTTTATGCGTGTATGGAGATAGAGTGATCATTAGAAAGACAATATCATATTATCTTTTCTTCCTATATATTAAGCATGAAATTTGAGACTTGAAGACTTGTCTGTTATTTCTAGCAGGACAAGCGACTAGGCAGAGTCGCTCGCGCTTGTCAAAATTTACTAATATTGTAGTCGTACATTTCACTTATCTTAATTTTTCTCTTATTTAATGTACACAAGCTTCAGTTAAAATTTCAGGTAGTGAGGAAATTGTAATGAAATGAGAAGAATGTTTGAGTATGTGTGTATGTTTACATCTGTATGTGTGTATGTGTACATCTGTGTGTGTGAGTGTGTGTATAAATAAGATTATGTGTACTATATTGACTGTTGTATAAAAAAAATCTAAATTAATTAGAACTAATGGAGCAAATAATGTAAAACTTAGGGGTTGTGAGCAACTCTCAAAATGAAGGGAGATAATTTCAAAACATTACAACAATTTTAGGGAATGTCTGATTATTACATTCAAGCAAGGAACAACTTATAGACATAAATTTTACACATAACGTAGCATAAGATATCCTTTTTTATGTTATTGATGTGCAGAAAAAGTGAGAGGAAGTTTCCTGGCGTGCTGTTTCACGGTTTATTGACCATTCCTCAGAAAATATACCTGTCTTCCTTCCGCAACCATTATACTGCTATATAAAGCAGTTGTAAATTAGCCTAGCGCATGAGTGAATTGCTTTTGAAAACTCTTCATAAATTCAAAAATATCTATTTTACACTACAGTAGTGAACTGTTATCAAATGAAGACTATACGATCAGTTGCCAAATATATTGATATCTAGAAAATATGGTTGTATAAATCATTTGACCATGAATATTTGCTTCATGAAAATATATAATGAAACAATGGCACGAATTTCTATAAATGAATTAACAGACGATGTGTAACAATGCTTTATTTAAGGATCTTCTAAATATAAAGCTGTTCGAGTCAGTAGTTGCAGACGTAACCCTGCAATGAATGAACTGAATGAACTGAACTACTTAACGAAGTAAATCATACACTAGTTTACATGCATTTACATATAGAAAGATATACATACATATATAAATACATATAAATAAACATTTATATGAATATGTGTGTGTATAAACATATGTAAGTATACATACATGCATGCATACATACAAACATACATACATACTTACATACTAAAGAGTAAATACAAATGGTGTTTAAAATTTCGACAGCTGTTTCTGTAGCATTTCATTTGACGCTATCTTAAGAGATTTACATCATAATACGCAATCTACATCCTGTTCAGTTAAGGCTATCTCAGGATCGGGTGGAGGCGCAATGGCCCAGTGGTTAGGGCAGCGGACTCGCGGTCGTAGGATCGCGGTTTCGATTCCCAGACCGGGCATTGTGAGTGTTTATTGAGCAAAAACACCTAAAGCTTCACAAGGCTCCTTGCAGGGGGTGGTGGTGAATCCTGCTGTACTCTTTCACAACAACTTTCTCTCACTCTTTCTTCCTGTTTCTGTTGTACCTGTATTTCAAAGGTCACACCCTGTGTCATGCTGAATCTCCTCGAGAAGTACGTTAAGGGTACACGTGTCTGTGGAATGCTCAGCCACTTGCACGTTAATTCCACGAGCAAGCTGTTCCGTTGATCGTATCAGCTGGGACCCTCATCGTCGTAACCGACGGAGTGCTCCAAGATCTCAGGATCGAGGTGCGGGAAATCATCAACTTGAACAGCCAAAGCATGGTTGGCTCTAAACCAGCTGGAAGTTATCTGGAAATCAAAGCTGTCAGACAATCTTAAGAGGAATTTTTCCGTGCAACAGTAGAGTCTGTCGTTTTATAAAGGCTTGTATGGCTTTCGTATCCATACACGCATACATGTATGCGTGCATATATAACATGTTCGGATTAAGACTCATGACGACACCAAAGACTTAAAAGGTGTGGTTGCCTACATATACTCGTAAATATTATTCTAAATATAAACAAAAGTAAACCATAAAATAGATGACAAAAACTAACAATAAGTTGGAAAATAATGTATACGTTTGTACACTTCTACATTATTTATATTTGAAACGTTTTCTCCTGCATTTTAAGTTGAAAAATCTCTGATCAGATCCTCACTATGACACCATGAACACTATGAAATTGAATGTCAATCACATAAACCCCTTCGAAATTTACTTTAGCAAGTTTCAAGTGATTTCACTTGTGCCGTAAACCATTTACTATTTCTGTGGTGTCCCCCTTCCCATCCCTTGATATCCTAAGTACGCTACTTATTTTGCTTAATGGTTATACCAGAGTTGATGTATAATATGCTTGTGTATATGTATATGCATACAAGCAGAATAAAAGCACATACACATGCACACGCGCGCACACACGCATTCATACATTGTAAAACACACATATACACACACACACACACGTTTAACCCACATAAATATTTCGAAGTTCTTAAGCTATTATTCCTCTGTTTATTTATGTCTTCGGACGAATCGTAACTACTTGTGTCTACTTTTATATATATATATATATATATATATATATATATATACACACATATATACATGTGTGAGTATGGATATGTATTAATGTGGTGCATTTGCGGATATGTGTTTATACTTATGTATATATGTATGAGTCTGTATGGTTTTGTACATAAATGTGCAGAAGCAAAACAAATAGATGCGGCGTAAGTTGTGGAAGAGAGGTGTTAGCGGAAGGGAGAAGAGTTGGAATACAAGTGGAACGGATGAAAAGAAATAGAGATGATGGAAGATCCAAACGGCTGAATGAATGATAAAGAATAATAATTCGCGAACACCAAATATTTGGTCATCACATATACAAGAGGAGAAAGAAGAAAGTTACCACTAACACTAAGCAGACATTTGTGAGCAATTCTTGGCAAACGGTGAGAGGCAAGGGTTTGATTGTTTGTTTATTACCAAGCCAATCTGTGGGGTGTGTTTGCAGTTGTGATACACGCATAGCGAAATGGTGCTAAAGTAAACATTGAGAAGTGTTCCAAATGTCTATTTGTATCTGTGGTGAGAGGGATGTGGATTTAAGAGGAGATTTCTTCCATGCTTGATATATAGATGTGTGTCTGCTTGTGTGTTTGTGTGTATACACATGCACGCACACACATACATATATATACATAATATATATATATATATATATATATATATATTATATATATATATATATATATACTCGCTCATATGAGTGTATGTGTGTGTTGGATTTGTATATGTGTATTCTCCTTGTCTATTCGCCTCTTTGAGGCAACGAATGGCGATTATGTAAAGGAAAGAGTGAATGAAAGACGTAGAGAGGGAAAGGAAAAGTGTAAGAGTAAACTGCAGCGAGCATGAATATCAGACATATTTGAATTTTTGTGGGCATATATGCGTATCAGTGCGTGTGCTTCTGTGTGTGTGTGTGTGTGTTTATGTACACACACACACACAAACATATATATATATATATATATCACGTGCACATAAGTACACACACGATCTCACAGATATATTTGTCGATATATTGCCTGCCAAGCTACATATGTGACACAAGGTTTAGTGTTTCATACGACATAACTTATCGGATTGAAACCAAATTTGATGTTACCTTTATGCACAATTATAGAAATCATTCGGATAAAATACTACGAAAATTGTCGTTGCTTTCATAAAAAACTTTCGAAAATTATATATCTAGTATATATAAATCGCAGTATGTGTGTGTATAATGTCTAGCGCTTACATTTTCACAATTTTCAACCGATTTTCACCAGGCTTTACACACACGTTGCTTATGGTCATGGACTATAACATTTTTGCCCAGAGCTACCTCGTAATTGGACGTAAATAGACATAGTTTTTTTAGTACGTATGGTCTTCCATACTTTTTTATCTTTTTAAAAAAGTGAAAGGATTTCGTTTATTTATTTTGTCTGTCCACCAGCGATGGTGGACTAAATTGGCTAGAAATTCCGATTTTCACCAAACTATATACACTATGTTCAAAGTATGGTCACGCATTATAACATTTTGCCCAGAGCTGCCGCGTAAATGGACATAAATGGACATAGTTTCTCTTGTATGTAGGTTCTTCCATACTTTTTTACTATTTCTATAAAAGTGAAAGGATTTTGTCTATTTCGACTATCCACCTACGACGTATATTAAATTGACTAGGAACACTGAACGCGATAAATATCAAATACCAAACAATCTTAATCACCATATTTAAACTGCATTAAACTTTGGTAAGCTTGCTTTTACCTCTTCTCACTTACTTCAAAGGTGATTTCTCTGCCATCTCTTCTATTTGTTGATACCTTTGTTTACCTACCAATGCGTTGTTTCACTTTAAAGATGCTTATTTACGCATCCATTATATTTCGACTGTTGTTTCAAATGCGTTTTAGCGTTGTCGTTCTAGGCTTTTTTAAACAGTCACATATGATTCGTCCCAAAGAATCAAACATTTAAATAAGAGTTTTGGGCGGAGTTATGATGTAAGCACGTGCTAAAACCATTCATAATGTTTTTATTTTTATGAATTTTTACAATTTTTTTCGATTCTGTCTTCTGCATGATGGAATTAATACGATTGTGAAATTTTGCTTTTATTCTCCCACAACTTTTTTTTAAATTCGTGGTTTTATAATACGGTCAGTCCGAATCTAACATTTGTTTCTCTTCATAATTTTCAAACAACTTTTTAATACCTTCAAGGAGAAAAAGTCAATTAACTGTCATCATACTTTTTCACATAATCCTGGACTTTATAAGTGAAATGCCAGTGACATGTTGCATGTCCATCAACAATATTCGCAGGCAGACAGCCGTACGCTGGTACAACATATAGTCCAAGTAGACGAAAACCTTCGTTTTGAGGGGGGAATGAAGTTGAAAGAGTGGTAAAGAAATTTTGGATACTTATGGTCGTCTTAACCGATGGTGCACCAGTTCTTGTGTGTGTATGTGAGTGTATAAAGATATATTCAAAGCAATAGGTATACACCCACGTATATATATATATATATATATATGTATATATATATATATATATATATATATATATACATATATACAACAAAGCCTAATGGTGTGAATTTTCTAAAACTCCTTTAGGGACAAACGGTTTTCACAATGAATTCCTATTTAATCGGAATCTACACAATCTGAAGCATATTTGTAGAAAATTTCATTAAAGAATATTTGATTTACGAATTGTAGAAAGGTTTCGCCACCCTCTACAACGTCAACACCGACGCAATTTTACAGTATTTATTAAAAAACATTTTCCAGCTATGTTCTATAAGCATTCGACTTTCTCTTTCCGTTTTCCTTTAATGCTTCTCTTTTCTTTTCTCATTCGCTCCTTTATATTCCTTGTTTTTCGAGATTCGACTTTCTGTGTGAATATAGTTTATGTTTATTTTGTATATTGAGTTGTGCTTGGTTAATTGTTCTTAGTTGTGAGTTAATCTTCTATGATTTTCTTGTATGGTTTTGACAATCGACGTGTCGGTAAGTTATAATGATAATGTTGAAATTTATATTTGTAGATCTTTTGCCGCTTCTATATTCAATTATCCTTTGTACTGCGCTCTTCCACGCTTACAATTCCAAATTTTGCATCCGTAATATTCAGGGATTTATCAATTATCTTTGTTGTGTATAGCAGGTTTATATCTTATTTTTATAAAAGTGAATTCTGAAACTTTGAAGTTCATGTCCGCTTTGCATTTATATAGTGTTTCGATATTTAAAACATCTGCCTCAGTTTTACATACTAATATAAAATTCGTTGGCAGTAATAAATCGGTGAATTTTCTTCTACACTCTAAATAGTTGGGATGCGGTCCCACTTATATATACAATGCGTGCTTTCGCTAGAAGGGCTCCTGGTGGATAATGATTCTCAAAAAATGCACCGATCTTGAGGAATTTACGTGAGAACCACTCATTAACGAATGAGTACTGATATTTTCTCGGCACGAGTAGCGTTTGTAACGTTTTGCTGCTAGATAATAGAAAACCGACACACCCCCGTTGACAAATGCTTTCGAGGTTTCTGCTTAAGGTAGCAGGATGAGTATGGAGTAAGGTGCTTAGGTTGAGAACTAAATGCTTCGCTGGGGATTGTTAGGGTGAAATCAAGAGCAATGTCACTTCCGTGAAATTGGATGATGCGAGACATTAATGTATAGAAGGAAAGCAAACAGGAACAAAAACTGTGTGCTCGAGCGTACCAGAGTTGATATATGTATGTACATATATTTTTTTATTGTTTCAGCTGAAAAGTTGCGGTCATGCTGGAGCACCGCCGTTTATGAAGATCTCTCTCTCTCTCTCTCTCTCTCTATATAATATATATATATATATTATATATATATTATATATATATATATAAATAATATTGGGGAGTATAACTCTAAACTTACAGGGAAAAATTCATTTAATATTAAATCAAATTTCACAATATAGATATATGAAATACAAATTAGAGATAAAAACCACTATTAGGCAACTCAAGCAGTGATAGACATAAACCAAAACATAAATAACAAATAATATATATTTTTTTAAATATATAACTAGATCTCAAAAAGTATAAAAATAAATGATCAATATATAAGTTTTGGTTATAAATAATATATATAACCATATATAAAATATGTTTTGGTTTATGCCTATCACTGTTTGAGTTGCATAATAGTGGTTTTATCTCTAATTTACATATATATATATATATATATATATATATATATATATATATATATATATTATATATATATATATATACATATATAAAGATATATATATATATATGTATGTATGTATATATAAGCAAGGCTTGTAGAAGAACACAAGAAATCTTGAAAAGTTTAAGTTTTTAAATAGAGTTGACGATCGCGGTAAATATTTGATGTTTTAAGGGGCGGTGAGTAGGTGTCTTAGGCAGCTGTAACTGTTTAATATTGCTTTTCTTGTAACTCCTCTTTCAAGCTCTATGGGCTTTGCTCTGACTTGAGAATTTGAGACTTTGAATTCAGCCCTGCAAGATATCAAAGCAACCGACTATGATACAGAGTTCATGTTGCTTACAAACGGGGAACGTGAATTTTCAAGTGATACCTATTTTCTTTTGAAGAACGAAACAATTGGTGACGTTAAATGCCTCAAACTTTCTCCAGCCACTGTTGGTAATACCTGACATAGCAATGCAGCAGGATCAAAGAGTTGGGTTGCCACATGTTGTAGAGTTAGTAGTAGTAATAATAATAATAATAATTATTATTATTATTATTATTAGTAGTAGTAGTAGTAGTAGTAGTAGTAGTAGTAGTAGTAGTAGTAGTAGTAGTAGTATTATAATAATAATAATAATAATAATAATAATAATAATAATAATAATAATATAATAATAATATAATAATAATAATAATAATAATAGTAATATAATAATAGATATTTACATTTGTACATCTTGAAGTTTGGTTGGACACACACACACACACACACATATATATATATATTATATATATATATATATATATATATATATATATATATATATATATATATATATATATATTATATATATATATATATCAAAGCGCATAACATTTATTTTATACATTCCAGTTCAAGGAATAGTAAAGTTGACCCCTGTGGAATTTGAACTCCAAATGTAAAAGAAAAAAAAAACAAGTGAAGACAAACATAAAAGTTTCAACATAATTGAATACCAGAAGATATTTAGTCTGGCGACTGTCTATATTATGTATATATGTATGTATGCATGTGTATATATGATGCCGCACCGCTGTGAATGTATGTGTATCAGCCAAGTGTATGTGTTACTACTGTTTGTGTTCTTGTAAGTATGACTGAGGGCAGGAGACAGTCTGGAATTAAATTGAAAATAAGACAAATAATTACAAAACAAAAAAATAAATGTAGGTTGTGTGTATACTTATATGTATATATGTATATGTATGCATATATATATGTATATGTGTGTATGTGTATACATATTGAGAGAGAGACAGAGACAGACAGAGAGTACGACAGACATATCGACAGACAGATCGACAGACAGACTTATAAGTATATATGTACATATACATATACAGAGACAAATAGATAGATAGAGAGATGTAAATATATATACATATATATATAAATATATATATATATAAATATATATATATATATAAATATATATATATAGATATAGATATAGATATAGATATAGATATAGATATAGATATAGATATAGATATAGATATAGATATAGATATAGATATAGATATAGATATAGATATAGATATAGATATAGATAGATAGATATAGATACACACCACACACACATATGGTAACAGTAATCCTGGCATTTTACCCTAGCACCCCCACTAATTCCTTCCACAGGCATTATATATATATATATATATATATATATATATATACATACATATATATATATGTATGTGTGTATGTATGTATGTATAAATATATGTATAAGTATGAATATATACACACGTATGTATATATATGTGTATATTTGTATATATGCATGTATGTGTATGCATGTATGTATATGCATATGTATATAATACAGTTAAAGTTTTGGGGGCTAAAATTGGTGACAGCCTGATGTAAGAAATCTGGAGTAGGACGAGTGAAGTCGTCGAAGACTTAGTCGCGGTATCAGGGTATCGTACAAGGACCGCTATAACCATTTCCAAGCTGATGTAATTTCATATGTTGCTGATCAAAGAAACATCATTGAAATTACTGCTCCATGATTACCATCGTCAAAACCACCACCATGGCCGCAAGTATAACATCAACACCGCTAACAACGACAACAACAAGTACAACAATAATAAAACATTAGATTCAACCTTAGGATATTCTTTTGTTTATTTAGAGCGTATCTGAAAAGATTATCTGCGTAAATTAGGTTTTTGATAAAATGAACCATTTTTATAAATAAGGGGAAAATACACACACAGATTTACTTCTATATACAGTCACGTATGTTACATTCATAGAAATATACATATACATATTATACATACATACAGACAGGCAGGCAGGGAGACAGACAGACAGATAGATAGACTATACATTTACATCTATACCTATTTATATACGCACACATATATACATATATGTACAAATATATAATAAATCTTTACATAAATAAATAACGTGAAATACACGAAGGGACGAATAAAAAGAGAAACGGGTCATTCAAAGCCTTCATTCTTCAGTCAGAAACTGATCCCTCATCGCAGATTTCGGCTGTTTAATTCTGAGATCCGCTCTGAATCAGCCAGCCACAGAAGGAAAGAATGCAACGCAACAGAGACGAACATGAAACGAAAAATCTTTTTTGGAGACAGTAACGGATAAAAACATGGATGACACAGGCGCCCTACGGCTTTGGGACAAAAAGAGAGGCACAAAAACAATATCAGCAAGCGTGGAAAAATAATTACCTTTTCGGTGATAAGACACATGTTGAACAAGCGGCCGATGGCAACAGAATGGCTGAGGCAGCAAGTCGCAAGAGGGTAAGTGAGAGAGGGGACCAAGGAGGGTGGAAGGCGAGGACAGAAGCAGTGACCAAGAGAGAGAGGGAGAGAAGGAATCAGAGAAGAAGCAGTGACCAAGAGAGAGAGGGAGAGAAGGAATCAGAGAGGCTGGGAGAAAAAGGCGCCAAAACAATTTGGCAACGAAGCAATGGCGAAGGAAAGAAAATAGTTTAAAGACATCGCACGCACGTATACTAACATAAGTTTCTTTTATTTTCGACTTTATTTAACTATTTTGTTTCTGTTTTCCATTTTTTTCTGTTTTGTTTCTTGTTATGTAGAGTAGACGGCACTAAATTTATATTTGTTAAACTCTCTTAATCTCGCTTACCAATAATAGTTGAAACACTGTAAACTAAGTGTAAAAGAAGAGCTATATACACCACTATTTACTTCCACCACGAATCAATACTCAATAAAGACCATCACTCTTGTACTTCACTCGGCTCACTATCACCCTTGCTCTCGACGATACAATAACAGTGGCCACACGTGATCGTTCCCCCTGTTAGAAATGAGCAACTATATTTTCTTCAAAACACAGCCTACTATCATAAGAAAAGGAAAAGTTGGATAAAGTCACCCTGGATTATCAAGATAGATGACAAAAAAATGAGATGTTTATCTTTGGAATGCTGTTTATCAAAGGACTTCTCGATAAGATCAGCATTGGCATAATGTTAAACAAAAACAACTATAGTAACAAGCTTCTGTGGGTCGATAAAATAAAGGGCCAGTCGAGTACTGCGGTCAACATAAATGACTGACCACGTCCTCTCAAAAACGGTGCCATTGCGCCTAACTTAGAAATTATTAAGTGTGCATTGTTGCTAATCTTGCTCATCTCCAGCTGCGAACATATCTTTTTTATATATCTCGGACTGCATTTCCTTGTAATTTCTTCCTTTTACTTTCTGTTTAAAATGGTCGGCGGTGTGTGATTCTAGAATATTTGGCTACTACCTACAGTAAGATGAGTAACTACATAGACTCCCCTTGGTTTGTATATATGCCAGTATATATATGTGTTTAAGAAGTGATTCAAGGACTGGGGGGGAAGGTGGAGTAACATAAAAATAGTTAAAGTAAATTGTATCTGATTTCGGCAAAAGATTCGCAGTTTTCAAGGGGGAAAAGTTATTCTATAATATTGAACTTAGGGCTTGATAAATACTTTATTATTGACTCCCCGAGTGATGAAAGGTAAAGTTGACTCCGACAGGATTTGAACTCTGACGGTAAAGAGATGGAACAAATACCGCAAGACATTGTTTTCCGACACTCAAACAGTTCTATCATCTAGTAGCCCTTCATTTCTGATTTAGCAACAAGATCAGCGCCTCTGTGTGTTTATCAATCCTAAAATAATGACAAGGTTGATTGACGTGATCTGAGCTCAGAACATAAATAGCTTGAACAAATACTGTTTAGCAATTTTTCCGAAGCTCTAACTGTTCTGCCAGCATACTGTTTTATATAGTAAAGTGAATAAAATTGCATTACCAAGCGTGATCGCTTTAACCATGGATATTTATTCAATGAATGAGATCCAACGATAGAGCTACGTCTCCGCAAATTATATCCATATAATTATACCGTCTTGAACAGAAAAGAACAATTCAATGCCCTAGATGGAAATATCAAAGAATGAATACCTTTCATGAAAGTCCTTCCCAGTCAATAATGAACTAGAAATAAACAGCAATGAATAGGTAAATGGATATATAATTTGCAAACGAATACCTGAATATTGTTGGTTTTAATAATAATCAATCAGTGCCATCCTCCCGAAGATCATCATCTTCAATATCGTCATTATCATCATTATCATCGTCATTGCGTCATAGTCTTCGTTTCGTCATCGTCGCTATCTTTGTCATCATAATCTTTATCATCATCTTTTTTTTCTCTTTTCCTTCAAACATTGTCAATCCGAACAACACTCTCAGCATTAGCACTAGCAACTATTACAACAACAAGAATAAGTACTGCATTATTAAGTGAGTCTGACGGGAGATGTGCAGAAAGAATTACTTGAGCGATAAATAAATATTCTGTGTTCAATTTCGCCTTTCAAATACTGTTTATTTTGCATGCGCTTTCAAGCTTCGATTATTTTTAAATATCAAACGTAGATGTAACGTTTCATGGATTAATCGTGAAGGTGTTAGGTTCATGACTGAACATAATGTCAAGCATTTGACTTTTTAGATAAATTGGAGGATTGAGTAAGGGGCATTGTTTCATGTTGTTCGAGTTAACTGAGCTGAAAATGAAAACCAGCCCAAAACTGATGGAGTCCTCTTTCCTTCCTGATGCCACACATGGGTTATTCCACTGTGTCAACGGTGGAGGGAACGAGAGTTTGTATCTACTCTTAATTACATAGCTATCTTAAACAATTAGCAAATGCATGGTAAATGTTACTAAACTGTATTCGCTTTCAAGTGACGTTTATACTCAAATGGTATAAATTTTGACAGTAGGGAGACAAAGGAAGCTAGAACAATTTGACAGTTTATCAAGGCAGAATTCAAAGGAGAAAGCAAGGTAGAACGTGAGTTACGCTAGAGTGTAAATCAGGCTGCCTTGCAGTATTTAGTTGCGTAATAGCAGTATTAAGTTGTGTTATTAGCATTATGTCATTGAAGACGAACTAATTTGAATCACAGGCACCACATTAATAAAGATACTATGTTATGTCTTCCCTAATTGAAGGGTTAAAAAAGAATTTTTTTCCTGAGAGGAATCGAAGGAATAAATTATAAGAGCAATAATTATGTTTATATGCAAAATAACGTGTATATGTATAAGCAATTATATGTATATGTTTCGTTCAGACAGTTTACATTTGTCACGCTGAATGTTTTCTTCCTAATCTTGCATAAAATTCTTTTTCTAACCCTTAAGAATTTCAACTTCTATTAAGGAAGACCTATAAGAAGGGAATTAATAGGGTTTCTTTATTTATGGATTATATCTGTCTACATATATGTATGCAGGCATGTATGTACGCATATATAAAGAAACAGAGAGAGAGGTAAGGAGAGAACGTATTCATATGTATGTATATTCTTGTACAAGATAATATTTCATAAATGATGCGCAAGCATCGAAATTGATACTGTACGCTATTTAATAAACTGTATTTGAATAAGATTCTACACTGCTTATCCATCTGATAATTACTTTCACCAGCATAAAATGTATTTAAAAAATCATAAATTAATTGGGATATTTGTTAGATATTCGAGAGGTTGTTTGTCTTCTCACAACTAGTTGGGCATCTAAGACCAATCGAGAAAATATGGTGAGAATAGCTTCTGTGGTAAATAGGGTATTTGTGTGAATGTATATGTGTGTGTATTATAAATATATATGTGTATATATATATGTCTGTGTGTGTGTGTATATATATATATATATATATATATACAGAGAGAGAGAGAGAGAGAAATACATACATATATATGTGTATATATATATATATTATATATATATATATATATATATATATATATATATATATTATATATATATATATATATATATATATATATAACGGGAAGCTTTATGAAAATAGACAAAAGACGAAGGCAGGTGGGAAACAAACAAACAATTGTATTAGTATGGCGCTCAGGAAATATAAATAAAACAAGTCTTTAACGTTTCGAGCCTACGCTCTTCAACAGAAAGATACACAGAGAGAAAAAAAACACAGAAAGAAGGAGAGAAAAAAAATGCGTGCAGTAACTAACGAATCAACATGGCGATATATATATATATATATATATATATCAGCGGTATTGGTATCCCTCTAGTTAACTCTCTCATATCGTCTCTGATGAAGGGATCACCCTAATATCCCAGAAACAGCTGTAAGACTACCTTTTTCTTTATAAATGTCCTTCAAATTCCACACACCCTTGGTTTTGTTATCTCATTTTATTTAACACACACACACACACACACATACATACACTAAATATCATTTTCCATTTTAAGCGGTTGTCGTATTAGAACAAGGAATATTGCGTTAAACTATGAGGGAATCCCTTATATCACTGGCTGGCGATAACCGTCCGGAAAAGCTGTCAGAGTTGCCTGATCACATGCTTTCGACCTTGGTTTGTTCTTGCTAATATCAGGCTTTCGCGATATTAACACGGGTGCGTTTATGCAGCACAAGTCGAGATAGGAGGTTCTCTCATGGCAAATACCGCAGTATTCAGTGTGCTAACAACACATCCACTTTAAGTGGAAGATAGATACAACATTTTGGTATTTCTTCTGTTGCTTTTACGCATATTTAAGCATATATATATATATAATATATATATATATATATATATATACATATGCAAGCACACACATAGACATATATGTGTATGTATTTCTATTCACGCGTCAATTTATTATTTTGTTTATGTTTCTTTGTTTGTGAGAGTGTTTGATATCTGTAGATTTGACCTTATAAAGAAATATAGCCCTAAAACATCTGACAATTATTGATATATCCTTTCTTCTAACCCAAGAATTTAATATAATCCTATCTTCTAAAGGATTAAACTTAAGTTTATTATTTTAGTCAAACGTCAATTGACCGATCAATTGACGTTTCGATTGACCATTCAAGACATAACTATGTTAATGTCTATGCTGTCTTCCAGGTAAGATAAGGTAACCAAAGGTTTAGGACATGAACGACATAAGCATTATGTCCAGAACAGTAGATTAATTTAACGTATGTGAATCAGAGAACTACATTAAAAGTCTTTCCTGAGTTCATCTCCAGGGATTCTAAGAGGAATTTTATTAGAAATTACAAAATTATCTCCGTACTCCCTTTTGTAGATTCTAGTTTTCAACGTATGCAAATATTTTGGTGAGATGTCACAAAATTGTGGAGCCCTCTATGATATACTTTTGCACTCTTCTCACTTTTATGCCCCCCCCCCCCCATGACTGCAAAAGCAGTAATAGTGATATATTTAACATTCAATATACCGGATGCAGCATTTATACCTACCCATTATTCTTTTTCTTGGAAAAATGAAAGTTTAAAGGTTGATTGTTATATTTATTGACAATATTTTACATCTATTTAAGGCCAGCAAAATTGTTAGCATTCCAGGCAAAATGCTTAGCGGCATTTCGTCCGTCCTTACATTCTGAATTCAAATTCCGCTGAGGTCAACTTTGCCCTTCATCCTGTTGGGGTCGATAAAATTAGTACCACTTGAACACTAGAGTCGGTGTAATCGTCTTACCCACTTCACCGAAATTGCTGTCCTTGTGCTAAAATTTGAAACCAATATTTTACATATATTTAAAATAGCTATCCTTCGCTTTCTCTATATCCTTTAACCTTTTCTCAAATAAATGAATAATGGGTACAAGTATATAATACACCTGGTAGCAGTAATTGGTTCGTAGTAGCTTAACAGATCAGAAAATGAGTGAAAAGCCGTGTTAAAGATGATGATCGTCTATTTCTAAATAAACAGAATACTAAATGGCTCGAACTTAGTAACCTAAGATTCCGAATGACTAGATATACCTACAGAGCCACTTTCTTGTTTCTATATTCTTAATGAACATCTTGAAGTACTTATTTTCATCCAGTGACATAGGCAATGACTTTCCTTCAGACTTGCAAAGAGAATTTAGAAAAAATAATAATAATAATAATCTACACCTTGATAAATTCTATAGAATCCCGCTTGCATATTTCAGTTTTTTTCGTGGATAGACAGAAATATATGTTTTCTTGGTTTGCACCAATTTCATTTAAAATTAATTGAATTGTAATTTAAACTGTATTCCATTTCGTTAAGAAGAAACATATTTTCCGAACAGAAGACTTGAATTAAGGAAAGATTGTTTTGTTTCAATTTTATTTTATCTCTCTTTACCGTCTATTTTTTTTTGCTGACTACGGGATAATTTGAATATAATTTGATTATTCCCACTGTTCATAAATAAAATGGCTTACTGTTTTTACGTTTATTTTCCTTTCCTTTTCTTAACATTGGTCTAAAGTCAAAGCAATTAAATTTGCTATATCCCATTTTTCTTTTGACAAACTGAAAAACATGCTTCACATGTACGGAATTCTGAAATTACCAGTTATTCATTGGGAAACTGCCTATATCAATAGCTGGCTAAACATATCCATATATTCTGAATAAAGGTGTTGGATAAATTCTTCTACTTCCATAGTAAGTTATATGTTCAACGACAATAGCTTTTGTAGAGAACATTTTGGAAAATGTAATTCTCTATAAGTTTGGTTTTTAAAGAAATCTGGAAGTTTTAAGAATATGAATGCACACTATACATAAAACACACTGACATAGACGCACAAACACATACACATATACATGTATATATACATAAGTGTGTGTGTATGTGTATGCATGTAAGCGTATGTGTACGCGTAAACATATATCTATTCATAAACACATTCACATGTATATATATATATGTGTGTATATATATATATATATATATATATATATATATTATATATATATACATATATATATATATAATATATATATATACAATATATATGTATATATATATTATATATGTACACATATATACATACAAATAACTATAAGTATATGTGTGTGTGTGTGCAGTGTCAATGTGTACGTGTGTTTTTGTGTTTGTCCCCAACAGCTTCACAACCGGTGTTGGTTTATTTATATTCCCGAAAATTAGCGGCTCGGCAACGATGAGATAATTAGCAGACATTGAATAAGTTTTGTCGGTCGATTTACTCGACTAAATCCTTCAAGGTAGCGTATATTTATATATATATATATATATATATTATATATATATATATATATATATATTTATGTGTGTGTGTGCGTACATATATTTATATATAAGCAGTCCCTTGGACAAGTGTCGTCTACTATAGCCTGGGCAGTCCAAAGCCTGGTGAGTGGATTTGGGAGACGGAAACTGAAAGAATCACATCGTTTATGTACGCATGTGTGTGAGTATCTTTGTGTATATATTTGTCTCTCACCACCATTTGACAACCGGTGTTGTCTTGCAACGTCCCGTAAATTAGCAGTTCGGACAATGGAAGCCGATAAAAAAAACTGAGGTTGATTCGTTCGACAAACCCAGCATGACGGTGCTCCAATGACTGAAACAAGTAAAACTTATACACATATATTTATAGTCACTCAACTCCCCTAACCCTCTCTCTCTCTCTCTCACACACAAATTACCTTGTGATTTATGTTCTCCGTAGTAGTTATAGGCGCAGGCGTGGCTGTGTGGTAAGTAGCTTGTTTACCAACCACATGGTTCCGGGTTCAGTCCCATTGCGTGGCACCTTGGGCAAGTGTTTTCTACTATAGCCTCGGGCCGACCAAAGCCTTGTGAGTGGATTTGGTAGACGGAAACTGAAAGAAGCCCGTCGTATATATGTATATATATGTATGCGTGTCTATGTTTGTGTGTCTGTGTTTGTCCCCCCTAGCATTGCTTGACAACTGATGCTGGTGTGTTTACGTCCCCGTTACTTAGCGGTTCGGCAAAAGAGACTGATAGAATAACTACTGGGCTTACAAAAGAATAAGTCCCGGGGGTCGAGTTGCTCGACTGAAGGCGGTGCTCCAGCATGGCCGCAGTAAAATGACTGAAACAAGTAAAAGAGTAAAAGAGTAAAGAGTAGTGGTTCGGTAAAAACAGAACAGTTGGTATGTACCACAGAACTTTCGATATAAAATATATACTGCCAGCAAATTTCATCAACTATACAATTAGAGGCAATGCTCCAGAGTGCCATCCGATGTCTGAGACAAAAAAATAAAACGACACTTCATATATATATATATATATATACATGCATATTCATATACACACGTCCACATCACCGAGCGCGCGTGTGCATGTGCTTGTGTGTGTACTTAGGTATATTTATATAAAAATTAATATGGTGTGCGACATAACTCCATGAAAACAATATATACATATATATATATATATATATATATTATATATATATATATATATATAATATATATATATATATATATATATATTATATACATGTATGTAAATATATATATATACTTGTAAATGGATGTGTGGCGTTCAATCAAATAATAATATAATATATATATGCATATATCTGTATATACATATATGTATATATATATGCATATATATATATATTATATATATATATATATATATATATATATATATAATATATATATATATATATATATTTATTTATAATAAGTGTAGGTGGCATACGAGTGGGTATATATTTATAAAAATGAAGTTTGAAAACGCCACTATACAAGATAAATTTTAATTTTCTTAGAGATTTCACATGTCTCGGTTCTTCTTGAATAAATATTTTTAAAAGTCAAGTGTAATAAAAAAGTTCATAATTGTTTCTTACTAGTCTCAATAGAGTCCACGTGATGGTGTTTTGTGGTGGAGAGCATGATGGTTGTCTTGTACATTAACTAGATTCGTTGGCTGTAATTATGGGAATTAAGATTCCCATAATTATGAACTTTTTTTATTACACTTAACTTTTAAAAATATTTTTGATAAGGTTCGTTTTTTCAAGAAACGAAACATGTAAAATCTCTAAAAAAAATTTAAATTATCTTGTATAGTGGCGTTTTCAAACTTCTATTTATAAATAAATAAATATATATATATATATATATAATTTCAAATTAATAATAAAAGGGTAAAATTAATTAATCAAATTAATCAGTCAATGAACCAATTAATAATTGTACCATGTAGATCGGTATGTTAAAATAACCGTTGTAAGTAAAATTATACAAATATGCTATAATTATAAACATAATTATAATTAGGGATCAGCTAATTGCTTCACCACATGCCGAATTTAGAAATGGGAGTTAAAAAAGATAGATAGATAGATAGATAGATAGATAGATAGATAGATAGATGATAGACAGGTAGACACATACACATGCATACATGCATATGCATGTACAGCCTATACAGACGCATACATATAATCATACACGCATGCACGCACGCACACATACACACTTGTATACATTTCTATGTCTATATGGATATAGTTCTGTAAATATACATTTACATGTATGCGTATGTTAGTGTTTGGATTTGTGCACGCGAAGATATTTTTGCTGAGGTATTGCTTTATAGTGGATCACATACGCACGCACATATACATGCCTACTTGCATATATACAATCCTACACATACATACAAACATGAATACAAACATGCATACATATATATATATATATATATATATATATATATATATATATATATATATATATATATATGCATATCCACCAAATTATTGCAATGAGCGCTGGTCTAGCTACAAATCTCAAAAATGACAGCGTTAATATATTCGCTAATAGAATAAAGCTCGAGGCATATTTAGCAACAGGGGAT
>NC_042999.1:111572376-111582376 GCF_006345805.1 Octopus sinensis
TTAATGATTAAATTGTCGCATGACGATGATTAGTGGGAAATCTGAAGTGGCATAATGGTTCGACATTTCATATAGTTCTGGAGAAGAAAGTGTTTGTCAAAGTGTTTTCTTAGGAAAATTTCATTTGAAAATGAGATTGTAATATCTTTAATACAGGAGAATAAATAAAACAAAATTTGACATGTTTCAATAAGCAGTATTATCAGAACACTTTGTTTACAACAGGTAATTACATAAGGTGATATATTACACATATTAGGCACAATGATTCATTACTATTAATTTTATCGTATACTGCTTTACTTTTATCATAGCTTCATATAAAAGAATGACAGGGAGAAAGCAAAGTACAGAGAGAATGGGAAAGAGAGAGAGAGAATTGGAGTGAAGAGTGGGAGAGAATAAGAATGAAAGTAAAGAACTGCTTAAATAAATACAGTATATACAAAGTTATTAAATCCAAGCATAAAACTAATTATTGCCAATATTAAAGAAAAAAATAGACAGAAGAGTAACCTGAAAAATTGGCAACAGAATATTCCAGAACATTCCAAGAACATTATCATTGCCAACAAACCAAAACAGTAGCAACAACTTTAAACAAAAATAAATATTATATGGATTGCAAGGGCTACGTTAGAATTAAATGAAGGAAGATAAATTAATGTAAATAATAAATGTTAATGATAGAATGTGTAACCTTAGATTGCTAGAACACAATGAATGAGGTTATGGAGTTTTATTAGTGTCATTTGGTTGTGCTGATAATAATTTGATTTCTAGTTTTTCTTTCTTTTGTTCCCAGTTTGTTTTGTTGTTTACTTTTTTCAATTAATATAATAATAGATGGAGTATGATAGAAAAATATATGAAAAACCATATCTTATATTACTTATTGTGAAACAATGAAATTCTTTGGAGAATGAACGCTGGTGTTATTAATATTTCATCGAGAGTTTCATTAATATTGAATAATTGGATCAAAAATTTAAAAGATTTGCTTTGTATAAGATTCCAGCTGAAGGATATTGGTGTTTGATAAGCATGATAGTTATTAAGATCCTTCATTCAAAATATTCTATTGTTGAAGCTACAGTATCATGTATTCTAGCCAGAAGAATAAAACCTGCTATTTTGAATTAAAGCAAAATAATATACTCCATTGACATTTGCAGGTCGTGTGCCTCAAGTCTTCATCTATGAAAATGATATGCAGCCATTCATTTAAGATTAACATTATTGATGCTATTATCATTATCATTATCAAAGGCAGTAGCTTTAACCTTCTCACTATCATGATATTACCATCGTCATCATTATAGTCCATACCCAATGTATTAGAGTGGCATATATTAAACGAATCCACACAACATTTGAAGAGGAAAAACGTTTCCCTCTCAGACAAGCGCTAACTCCAGAGATTTCAGAATATCCTTTTCCTTACAGCATATTAATTTCTCGTGTCTCGCAGACTTCACTTCATAATTTCGACCAATGCATCAGAATGAACAGTTTTCATAGCCTCTGTTTTTACCTATAATAAGGCATATCTTCTTTAACTTGGTCCTTGTCTTCTACCATTGAATATACACAAATATGAGTTTTTCTCAACTACTCGGGGAACACTGGAGGGTGTCGTTATTGTTGTTTTTTGCTAGAGCAGAGCTGTTACTCCAGGGAATACATTCCACTACGAAATGATAACACATTTTAATCTTCAGTCTCAATAAGATAACAATATTCATCTATATAATCTAGAGAAAAATAACAAGCAAATGGAACTATTGAATAGTAAAAAACAGATTTCAATATTAATATAATTACCAGAAAGAAAATAGAGGACGAGCTCCAACAACCCCAATATAGGAAGTGCCCCAACAAACCTAAAGTAACAGACTTGAAGGGAAAAATAAACCGATAGAAACCAGAGAGATGCTGAAGCATTTCTAAGAAAATATAATTGACACAGAGTTTCGGTCAAGAGTGATCAGGTCTGAAATACGAAGCGAGCCGTTACAATCAGAGTAAAAGATTGTCAGACTCGAAAAGGGATGCCCTGGTCATACCTAGGTGGTGGTTTCTCACTCTTGGGAGGATGGTTTTAGTTGTGTGCTTTACTAAAGGCTTAATATGTTTCACTATATTGTATTACATATGTGTCATAGCCCGGTTCTTATTGCACAAGTTCAAATCCACAAATTTTAAAACCATTTGTATAACACATTTTGACCCTTGTGGCCAATGAAAATTACTGTTCTTGCACTTATATTATTATTATTATTATTATTATTATTACGATGACAAGGAGAAACAACACCTCCGGGTGTAATGTCTTCCGTCGTGTGATACATACATAAGTGTGTGTGAGTATGTGAGTGTATGTGTGTGTGCGTACATGCATACTATATACATATGTGTGTGTGCGTGTGGGTGTGTGTGTGTGTGCGTGTGTGTGTGTGTATGAGAGGTACTGGTATCTACAGACTCAAGAGTGTCAGGTAACGCTAAGTAAGTGCTATGGACAGACCGTAGCTAAACTCTTAGTTCTATAATGATACGCGTGAGGAGTCTAATGTGGGTCTGTATGCTATACAGAATTAGATACGAAAGCCAAGGCTGTAAGGAGAGAATGAAAGTAGAAATAAGATATATAAAGGAATTGCAACTACAATATCTTTATATATCCTTTTTCTACTTTCATTTTCTTATTTCCCTCTATATTCCCTGTCTCCTTCTTTTCCATAATAATTCGGATTCAAATATTTCCTCTATTTAACCTTTTCATGCCGTCTCTGATGAAGGGATATCTATAATATCTCAGAACCAGCTGTAGGACTATTTCTTTATAAATGTCCTGAAAACTCGTTACAGCCTCGGGTTTGTTATTTCATTCTGTCTAACGTATATATATATATATCGTTATATTTTGGGGTAGTCATTTCTTTTTTGCCGAATAAACACACGCATTTTGTATTCGTTCTTTACTTCAGATTTATTATTGTTCATATTTTGTCTTTAGTCTGGAAATCTTTCGTCACACATACTGTGACTCTTCACCGACTCTCCATCCCACGTGTCTCCTCCTCTTCTGTTTAGTACATTCTATTTAGTCCATTCTGCTTATTTTATTCTGTTTATTTTATTCTGAATGGACTAAACAGAACAGGGGGAGTCACGTGGAATGGAGAGTGGCTGAAGAATTCACAGGATATGCGACGAAAGATTTCTAGATTAAGGTCATAAAATAAGAACAATAATAAATCTGAAGTAACGAACGAATACATAGTGCGTATGTTTATTCTGCAAAACTTAATGACCGTCCCAAAATACAACTGTTTCAAGACATGATTTCACATCAGGAATCTTGCAAAATATGTACATATGCATACATTGTGCATATTTGCTTTATATTTCTAGGAGTCCGAGTGGCAATATAAATGATTCTTTGTTGAACACTGAGAAGTCACAACATACAGTCACATCGCGTTACTAGCCGGAAAAAATATTTACCTAGTGGCAGAACAGACCAGACATCTGCCAAAATACAACTCTCTCATTCTTTCTTTCTTTCTGTCTTTCACTCTGTTCCTCTCTTCCTCCCTCGCTTCTGTATCTCTCTCATCCCATTCTATTTCACTATTTCAGAGAAGTGGCTTGTGTATGAAGAACTACAAGATATGAGTTATTAGTGATGATGTTATTGATTTTGAAAGGAAGGATGAGCACTGTTTCCCCCTTTAACATTTCATTGCACTGCAGCCATGCTGGAACACCACTTAGAAGCATTTTTAGTCAAGAAATCTTCCAGTATTTGCTGTAAGTGTTCTGCTTATTGTATCTAATTCTTTTTGAAGAGCCGCTAAGTTACATATACACATGTACTTACACAAGCCCAATCATAATAAGGGTTATTATTATCATTGAATTAAGATTAAAATTAATCTTAAACTCGGAAAATTTTTCATCAAATATTAATTGAAATAACACATTTGCTATAATTAACATATTAAAAGATATATTACATCAAATCCCTAAAATATATCCTATTTATTCAAGAAACTTAATTTTAATTAATTAGATAAATTACACTAGCATAATATTTTAATTTAACCTATTTGACCTAAAGCAACCTTTTCTCATTTATAATTATTGAATAGAGAAAATATCAAAAAATACAAATATATAAATATAGCTTATTGCATACAAAAAAGTTAAGAAGGAAAAGGATTATTCACATTAAAACAAGCAATCTTAATAAAATGAATAGAAAAGTTATTAAATAACTGACTCTACATAGTTGAGATAACTGAATTTGGTTAGGAAGGAAAGAATACTACAGGAAGTTTGAAGAATAGCCATCAAAGAATCGGCACAGTGTGGGAATTGTTTTGAAGAATGTTTAATAAAATTATTAAAGATACAAGAAACTGAATGTAACAAATCAAACTTCATTGTCATAATAATCTCTTTGAATATAAAATTTCTGAAATATTTGTTAATTTAATCTAAGTAGATTTATTCACTTTGAGGTGACAATGAAAGCGGGGAATACATTTTATTCATATTGTCTCATACATCTCTTGTAGCTTTAATCCATGTAATCTAAGATCGGTATTTCGGAATTGCTTCAGGTCTTCTTGTAGTCTTTTAGATATAAGTTGCATGCTATATGACATTTGTTTGGAGCCTTTTACAATTTAAAGAATTACAAATGTCTAAAAACCTCACTGAAAATCTCTGCTTTTTCGATTTTATACAACTGATATTGTTGTTTGACTTGAAGTCAGCACTGATTGAGCAGACGTAGTATCAAAAATGATTACAAATGTCTTCCCTATTTTTTCTTTATTTTATTTTATGTGATGTTGATTTAGAGGTCCTCTAAAGAAGCGTGTGGCCACGCCTAGAAAATTCATCCGCACTTAATTACCCACTACTCACTTGTGTAAAATCCAAAAATATGAACTTCCAGTAACATGAACTGCAATAATGCAACCCAGAAGAGTATATGAAGCTACGAGAATGTGCAGTGGAGTTAAATATTAAAGAAGGATAAAGACAATAGAGAGAAAAAGAAAAGTCACTTGCTGGCTATTAGGCTATTGGGATATTTTGCTGCCAATGTGTTGGAAATCATTCAAGTGTGCAAAAGCATGATGGCCTGAGTAGAACATTAAGCAAAGGATTTAGACACAGAAAATAGCTTCAGACATTCTAGTTGTTGGTTGGGGTAGGATTATGAATAGTGGGTAGAGAAGTAATTAACTAACTAACAATCTTAAAATTGCTTAAATAATTATCAAATAAATTCTTAAACGCATATATAAGGTTAGATAAAAGATAATGCTAAGGCAAAATCTAAGCATTAGATAACCTCACTAAAGCACATAAGTAAAAAGGTAGTTGTATAAGTAGGTAAATATTTAATATAAGAAGGAAATATTGATCCTGAAGTTATACCCTCAGTCTCCCATGTAAGCTACTATATTTCCTTAATTAGTACCCTTGAACTAAATCTATTATTATTATTATTATTATTATTATTATATTATTATTATTATTATTATTATTATTATTATCATCATCATCATCACCACCACCACCACCACCACCATCATCATCATCATCATCGTCATCATCATCATATCATTAATACCTTTATTATTACTATTATTGTTTCTAATAGTGTTATTACGATTACTATCCAGGTATATGCTAAATTTACGCCTATTGAATGTAGCAATAATCGACTGTATGTTGGATGTAGACATAAAGTATCGAATAATAGTTATGCTGACGTGGGAAATTAGATTTTAGAATATTAAAGAACAATTTTTGTAATCCTTTACCATTCAAAAGGACAGGAGATATAAACCAGAGAATTTGATACTCTTATCTGGTCCATCTGAACGATCAAAATAAGTGTACGTATACAGAAAACGACATATGCTTTTCCTCTCAGTTACTGAAACGGAGTAGGATCTAAGAGAACGGGAACTACAATCCTTCATATTATCGATAGTGAAGATCCTAGTAAGTATGGTTCCGAATATTATAGGTAGCTTCAGTTGGTTTATTGTGTGGAGCAGATTGTGCGAATAAAATTTTGAGTGAAGCCAATCGCAAATCTTGTTTGCCTGGATTCTGTCACTCTTCGTACCCTTCGTTCGACGTTTGATGTTGGTGTCTAGTTAGGTTTGTGCACTAATTTTCAAT
This sequence comes from Octopus sinensis, assembly GCF_006345805.1. NCBI lineage: Eukaryota > Metazoa > Mollusca > Cephalopoda > Octopoda > Octopodidae > Octopus > Octopus sinensis. Next base: position 111,578,593 of record NC_042999.1, read on the forward strand.
ATATATGTGTGCATGTATATATTTAGAGAATGAATTGACTGGTAGATAGACAGAGAGACAGATAGATAGATAGTTAGATAGATAGTTTGATAGATAGATAGATAGATAGATAGATAGATAGATAGATAGATATAGATAGATAGATAGATAGAAGATATAGATAGATATATGAATAGATAGATGGATAGATAGATGGATAGATAGATGAGATGGATGGATAGATAGATAGAATAGATAGATAGATAGATAGATAGATATAGATAGATAGATAGATATGTTTCTTTATTAGCCACACAGGGCTGCACACAGATAGAACAATTACAAGGTAGAGCTTTTCTTTTGAAGTATTAAAAAAAAAAAAAAAAAAAAAAAAAAAGGAAGGGGGAGGTTCGATCAAAAGGGATCGTAAAAGGAGAGAAAGAGGACAAAAATAAGGGGGGTTAAAAAAAAAAAAAAAAAAAAAGGGGGGGGGAGGAAAAAAAATGATCAATAGGGATCGTTATCACAGAAATGTCAATATGAAGTGTAAAGGGGAGGACAGGTGAGGTTTACCCGTGGAAAGAAAAGCCTGCGGAAAAGACCACGGTAACCTCGGTCAATGAAGTCACATTTTATATTTCTTTTTTTTTTTTTTTTTTTTTGCAAATAAGCAACTCTCTGTTTTCGATTTCTGGGTTCATAGGACTATGCTCAAGGTGGCTTCGTCATTCATACGTGCCATTCTTGCTACATTCACCCATCTTTTTTTAAAACATTCGCTAGACAAAACTTGCCTCTCTACTCTCACTTTCCTTTTCAAGTGGTACTTGAAGAAGTTGATGAGAGATTGACCAGAGAGGAAAGTGTTTGTCTCCAATCCTTTCAGACGCGTCCACCAGATACATTCTTTCGCCATAGCCACAAGGATGATGAAAATAGCTCTTCCTTCCCGTTTGAAGGAAGGAGGCGTGACAATATTGACGATAGACTCAGCTGATAAACCGACTCGTCCCACACGTGACAGCAGTTGTTCGACATAAGCCCACAGGTCGGAAATTGTTGGACACTGAACGAGTGCGTGCAGAACGGTTTCGTCGCTCTGACCGCATCTCGGGCAGGTCGGCCCCGTGTTTCTCGAGCCGTGTCTGTAGAGCTTATCCCGAACGGGTAGCGCTTCTCGGTAGCACTGCCAGGCCAGGGATCTCTGGAAGTTGTCCATGGGCCCTGGCCCGAAAGTCGTCCCGAACAGGCGGGTCAGGTACTCCTCGTCGACGTCCAGGTTCGCCCCGAGCTCGTCGTCGTACCTCCCCTCCACTAAACCCCTATAGAATGCTTTGGTTGTGTTGAAGTCACTTAAGGTCGACCCAGGACGGCAGAGTTGCTTGAGAGCAACGCGACACTCGCGGTGCCATTCGCCCTTCCTCGGCCTCTTTTTGATCCACGACTGCAGTTCGGTCATGGAGACGAGCTGCGGGAAAGCGTGCCTCACAAACGGCGACCACACCTGTTCACCGTCGTCTACATAGAGCCAGAGATGTCGCAGTCTCAGCGCGTGTCTGCGCATCATCAACCACGGCATGCCCAGCCCTCCTTTTAACGGGTGTTGACAGCAAATGGATCGCCTGACCATCGGGACGCATCCTTTCCACAAGAAGCGAAAGAGGATGCGTTGTAGTTTGGTGATGGTAGGGTCGGGACAAGGTACGACGGTCAGGCGGTAGTAGATGACGGACGCGATGTACGTGTTCGCCACCTCCGCTCGACCTTTTAGGGACAGTTTCCTCTCGGCCCATTGCCGGGCGAGAGTGACCACCCTACTCGTTATCTCGTTCCAGTTCTTCTCCACTTGGAGGTCCGGACCAAACCAGACCCCGAGCAACTCAACCGGGCCGTCGGTCCAGCGTCCCACGACGGAGGTGCTGGTGGACGGCATGGGCTTGCTTCTCCAGGTGCCTAGTCGCAAGCCCACTGAATCTATATCTCTATCACAATGGACGGACGCTAGTCATATCGGCTCCAAGTAAGTTGGCCACTTTTACATGTTTAAAACTCCTTGTTGTCAAATATTTTGTTTTAATCGTTGTGCAAATTCATTCACTTAAAAACCTGAGAATTATTCACGTAGAATTCCGCCCCTGTATGGGCGAAATTACAAAAAAACTTTCAAAACTTTCGTGGGTTTTTTAGCCATTTTTCATTTTGAAAATGGCAACTAGAAACCACGTGGCTAGCCCGCCAGTCATGCAGAACGGTAGCAAAACACTATTGCTACCACTAGCTGCTAAACATCGCAGCGTGAACACCGCTGTCACCACCATCACCACCACCACCACAACAACAACAACAAATCTAACGTCGCATTCACCATCGCCGCGACCAAAGACATTAACTTAGATTTCCCCTCACTCCCCACACCACTTGTTGATGATAAGGGACAGAGAAAGGGATTTCAAAAATGAATACAAACGAAAACATGAATGCCAGCACCACCACCATCACCACCAACAACACAACAACGAAATTGGCACAAAGCCGCCTACCAAAGACAACACCGCCAACACCAACACCACTACTACGACGTCAAATGCTACATCCAAGCCTTCTGCTGCTAATACCGCCAACACCAACACCACTACCATGACTTCAATTAACACTGCCACAATTAACACTTCTACTGCCAAATTCAAAACGAATTTTGCGGACGTAACAAAACAAAAAGAACAATTGTAACATTCACCACACAAGAGATAAACCGCACAAAGGCACTCTTCTCCAAAGAAGGAGACAAATGCACCTTCATATTCCACAACACATCGTGGAAAACACGCAAAAAAAAACAATAATTTATAAAGTAATAACAAAAAAACAAGAAGAACAGAAAATGCACCGCAGGAAAAAATCGATAAATGCCTTCGTCCTGTATGGGACTCCAAGGAATATATCAGTTGGGGAAACAAATTTGGTACAGTCCAAGTACGTTTCCTCAACGAAAGTTTAGCAAAACGTTTTTCCACATTGGAGCTACATTCGGACGACTTGGTAATGATACCAGTCTATTTAAACAAAAGGGTCACGAAAGTCCAAATAAAAAACATACCATTTGATGTCGAAACACAATGGGTGGTCTCTGCCATCTGCTTTGAAATGTCAGAGACAATGTCAGAGACAAACATCCTGGAAATCGCGGTTCTAGGAGAGAAAGACTATGTGGGCAAATCAATCGAATTCCTGCTTCAATTGGATGAAGCAGCAAGAGAGAAGATACCCACCGCTATAGAACTGCCACGCTGCTATTTGTGTGGAAGCGAAACACACTTGAAAAAGACGTGCCCAACCACTGCACACCAAGAGCAACAACAACAACCACTACCACAACCAAAGCACTCCGGAAAAAAAGCTCTACTACCCACCCACCACCATCAACACAGAAGACGACAGAGAAGCACACCAAGCTAATCCGTCATCAACCAAAAACCACTCGACACCTGGAAAAATACCAACACTACCATCAACAGCAAAACCCAAAGGAACAGAAAAACAAAGAAAACACACACAAACTGATCCCCCATCCCTTATACCGCACTCAACACACACAAACACTCAACAACCAACAACAACGAAAACAACAACACAACCACTTACACAGACATACATAGAAGCCCACAACATACCCCTACCCCCTTCTGATTCCTCAGAAATTTCGTCGGAAGACGAAACCAGTGAGGAATGGCAAATAGCTACAAAAAGAAGGAAAATAAAGAGCAGAAACACAACCAAACCAAATGCAAACACGAACAAAGCAGGG
>NC_042999.1:111587376-111609876 GCF_006345805.1 Octopus sinensis
ACCAAATGTTAAACAACAGAGGAGATTTAGTGAAAATGTAGCAAAGCAAGCGGCAGTCCCAGCATGGCCACAACTCTCGAGCTGAAACTACAAAAGGTAAAAAGATATATTTAGTATATATATAATTATACATATATATATACACACACATACATTTATATATATATATATACATGCACACACACACACGCGTGCGCGTATATATATATATATATATATATATATAATATATATATATATATATATATATATATATACATAAGGAGCTTCTACAGGGCTAGAACTGTTTCATTCAAAAGCTTCCTGATGATTTCTTTTGAATGAAACAGTTCTAGTCCTGTAGAAGCTCCTTCTATAAAATAAATTAATTTACTCTGCTATGTATTGAGTACCTTATTTACTGTGGTTAACCCCGACTCAACCCGGGACCTACATATATATATAAATATATATATATATACAGAGACATGACTGAAGTAAATAGACACCCATAAAACATCGTTTTATGTTTACAGTAATCCCTCACCACATCACAGTTCTCCTATTGCGGTTCACCTATCGCGTTTTATTATTTAAGCTTACGTCGATTCCGCCGTGCTGTTGTTTTGCATTTATAATAAAATAAATACATACAAATTATAAAAATAATAAAATAAAATTTACAGTATTGTTTCTACTTTGCGGATAGTCACCTATCGCAGGGGTGGGGCTGGAATGTAACACCCGCGATAGTCAAGGGATTACTGTATTCTAACTTAAGGCTTATATTTTTTATTAATTGACATTTTTATGTTTCAAGTTCTATATGTAACTGTTTAATCCAACCATGTACAAAAGAATCCTTGAAACTGTCTGAATTGTGGGTTATTCTGAAGGTGGAAATTGCATAAAATCCTAGAAAACCTTGGGATACCGCTTTCTACAATTAATAGAGTGAATGTGCAATTCACCAGAGAGAGAAAGGTATCCACATAACCTCGACCAGACCAACCAGGGCTCTCTGAAAAGGCCCTTCTCTTTGTTAAGAGAAGTGTGGAGGATAATCCTCGTAGCAAGGCCTCTGACAGCAGAACAAGTTATTTTCTGTCCCCGAAACACCTGTCAGGTGTGTCCACAAACTTGGTTACTATAGCAGAGCAGCAAGAAGGAAGCAACTTCTTCGACCAGCCAACATCAGGCGGAGAAAAGATTGGGCTAGTGAGAGGCATTTTGGGACACCGTCATATTCTATGATGAGTTCAGATTTACTTCTATATACTAACCCTAAGATTCCGCGTTCGATTCCAGGCAGTGACCTGAATAATAATAATATAATAATAATAATAATAATAATAATAATAATAATAATAATAATAATGATAATAATAATAATATAATAATAATATAATAATATAATAATAAATAATAATATAATAATAAATAATAATAATAATGAATAATAATAATAATAATAATGAATAATAATAATAATGATAATAATAATAATAATAATAATAATAATAATAATAATAATAATAATAATAATAATAATAATAATTATAACAACAACAACAACATTAACAACAACAACATCATCATCAACAACAACAACAATAATAATGACATCGAAAAAGTACCTTAGAAATGAGAATCCGGGTTCGAAATTTCCCCAAGACACCTGATGAAGGCTGGAGGGTATATCAGCCGAAGCGTTGTGTTAACACTAAACAAGACGAGGAGAAAAATCGTCAACTGTAAATAATTTAAATAATGTATATGTTAAAAGTTTTGTATATATGTGTATATGCATGTTTTGTGTACGTGACAGGGTTTCTGTGTACGTGTGTGACTGTTTTTATGTAAATTTATTATTTTAAAGCAAGTTTAAGAATAAGAGTGTAATACTTAGTAGTTAGTTTACTCTAAATTTAATATCAAGTAATATGTATTGTGAATATAATATTAATTGAGAATTCAAATATCATTTATTGTCTTGTTTACTTGGGAAACTGAACTGGGGGATCAGTAAAGTTCCAGTAAATTTTAACTTCACAACATATATATTTTTTATCTTTTATCTTTCCCTTTCAGTCTTTGGACTGCACCCATGCTGGTACATTGTCTTGAAGAGTTTAGTCGAATGAATCTATCCTAGAGTTTATTTATAAGGCCTTGTACTTGTTCTATGCGACTTACCACAGACCAACACTTACCACTATGCCACTTACCACAGACCGACGCCTGCACACATGACTGTCATTGATGTAACAACCAGTGTATGTCTGTGTATATGTGTGTGTGTGTTTGTCTGCCTGTGTGTGTGTGCATCAGTAAACAAAGAAAAGAATGAAGTGTATGGTATTTTTAATCAGTTACGATCGTTTCAATAATGAGTAGAATTTGCTTACATGCATACCAGTTAAATAATTTCGGAGGATATCAAATGAAAATTTATCTAAATATTTCTTCGGACTAATTCATAAGAGGAGCACCAAAACAGATACTGTATTTCATAAGAGATTTTACTCTATTAAATATAAGGAAGTACGATATAAAATACAAAGTTGTAAATTATTAACAGCAGATTGTCAGGTTATCACAGCTTCCTACTAATGAGGAGACTATTGTAACAGATTGACTTATTAGTTTCCCAAAATTAAATCTATTATAAACAGCTCGGAACACAAAGTATGAACCTACTAATTTATTTTATATATATTACGGTGGGGGAGATAAAAAGCTAGCAATCGATGCGTAAGTGTTGAGAGTTTGCTATTATATATTCTTAGAATAATGGCTTTCAAAGGGGGAAACACTTGCGTAGAAAATTCCAAGATAGCCGTAGGCGTGGTGATGTGTTACATGGTTCTGAGTTCAGTACGTATGTTGTGTATGTAAGTCTATATGAATATGAATATGCTTACACAATTATACATGGTATGGCTATGTGGTATAAAGTTTGCTTCCTAACTACATTGTTCCTGGTTCAGTTCTACTGCATGGCATCTTGGGGATGGGGCAATGGTCTTCTACTATAGCTACTATAGCCTTGGTCTGACCAAAGCCTTAGTCATTTTGGTAGACGGAAGCTGAAAGAATCCCGTTGTGTATATATATATGTGTGTGTGTGTGTGTGTGTACGCGTGTTTGTGTGCGTGTTTGTGTATGTGTGTGTGTGTAGCGCGCATGTGTGTGTGTTTTCCAAACCGCTTGACAACCGATGTTGATGCGTTTACGTCCCCGCAGCTTAGCGTTCGGCAAAGAGACTGACAGAACAATTACTAGGCTTTGAAAGATAAGTACGGGAGCCGATTGGTTCGGCTAAAATATTTCAAGGGGGGCTCCATTATGGCCGCATTTTAATAACTGAAATAAGTAAAGGAAATAAAAAAAATGAAATCGAGACTAAGAATACAAGAGCAAGTGCAATCTGCTAAAGGTCGGGGTTACGATATATTCTATAATTATCATCAAAGAGGCCTGGATCTTTACTTACAATGGCACTAAATATATTGATTAGTTACGAAGTAAATTATCAGAAAAGGGAATTTTGAGACATGCAGGTTGTTCGAAAGATTCACCAGTGATTGAACTAAAGTTTACAAGATGTCACCGATAAAGTTAAGCAAACGAAATTTTAAGAATAACATTTATTGAATTGGCGAGCTAAACGGATCGACAATTCATTACCATTGTTAATTAGATTAGATTTACGATGAAAATTGTCTAGTGCCTCTACAGAATAGAATAGCAACCGCGTCCACTCCCTTTATACGGAAGCGCTGTGCGTATAATTGATCACAATAGGGAATAACTAATATTTTATTTTCCAGGTCAAAAATAAATTTAGGAAACAAGGTACTAAAAGCATTGTTTATTTATTTATTTATTTTGAAAGGAACGTACTTGATTGTGCGCTAGATTTAGTTTTTGAATAGAGTAGCACCGATATAATGATGTTCATTATTTGGCGTCTTAATTAAACATTTATATATTAAATTAGTTCTAAATTATTAGTTATTTAAATGCCACTTTATAGTATTTCTACAGTTATGCTTGTTATTACAGATATTAGCTGAAGAATTATTGCTAATTGAATTAGTGTTTTATTATTATTATTAGAAGATGCTACTACGAGTTAGGTTTAAAGTTACACATTCTTCTGCCGCCACACAAGATGGTATTATTATCGTCCGAACACAGTTTGTCACCTGTATATTCAAAACGTCTAACTCTCCTAGATTGAGGCTTACCACTTTCAGTGGAAGTTCCAGGGCTTTTTAGTTGGTTCTCATTCTCTATTACTAAAGTATAATTCCTGCAATCGTCTATACAGATTTTTGAACTTCTTTTCAAGTCAGAAATATTGCAATATTGCATGTGCATGCAACTGTATAAACTGCAGTAGCTGCGCTCTCAACAGACACTGCTTAAACGGATTTTCAGCATACTGCGCCAAGCTAAAATTGTTTGATACTTCTCAATCAAAATCTCATATCAAAACGAAAGTGAACTAATCCAATCCAAGCCATTACTCGTACAAATATTTGATAGGAGATACTCGACACCTTTTTAGGCAGATTTACAGATTGAGGGAAAATGATATTAATCCATTTTTCTGTATGTGCATATAGGCACGATACTTACAGGAATAACAAAGAAGTATTAATGCTACACCATAACGGAAAGTGACTGAATTCAAAATTGGATATTTCATCTACTTTTTTGCAGAGAACAATATATTTGCTACGTACATAAATGCAAAACAATATATCTGCCTTAATATTTTGGATTTCAGTAAGATATTTCACGCACTGACTAATTCTCCTCATTCGTATAGTCTGTATTTTTCTCTCCTAATTTACCTTTGTTAAAATGTTTTTTTCTTTATATAACATTTCATTGACATTATTGGCTTTTTGTTCCGTTTCCGCTCGTGGTGTTATTTTATTCTTTCGCCGTCACTTTCTCTCTTTCTTTCTTTCTTTCTTTCTTTATATCCTTTTGTTGCCAAGTAAGCATTTCAAACTGTTAACAATACTTTATAACGTAAGTTTATGAATGAATACTATCCTGAGTGCTTTGAAAGTCTTTTCTCTGCTGTACCTTTTTTTCTATCTTCTATATATTTCTTTAATGCTCTTTAATATTTTTATTGCATTTGTCTGTGACTAGTCTTTTATGTATGTCTTTGACGTTACGACACTAACTTCGCCACGTTAAACTCTTATTTATTTCATCTAGTGTTATTTTAATAAAGAAAAATGCGCCAACAATCAATAGAAGCCTCATATTTTTTATTTATATCCCGTTGAATTAACTGCTATGATTAATTCATCAAACAATTTCCGATGATGGGGCGTGTAAAGCTCGGAGTAATGACTTGTAGAATTTTAATTCAAGCATATATTAATATTGAGTCTACGCTCAATATTAATTGCTTTCTTTATCATTGGTTATGCAACATCGATTCCACACACTTACACGCATACATGTACAAACATATCCATGCATATCTATCTATCTATTAATCTATCTACCTATCAATTTACCTATTTTTCTATTAATATATATATATATATTGAGAAAGAGAGGGAGAGAGACAGACAGACATGAGATTATCGTTTGTTATGTGTGTTTCAAAGTGTTGACACTGATTGGAATCATTACATTGAATATTCTGTGCATTTGGATGCTTAATTACAACAGATCATGAGGGAAACACCTTCTTACATTATAATTACATAGATCATTATATATATATATATATATATATATATATATATATATATATATATATATTTGGGTATACACCTTGTACTATCTTGTTTAAAGCCCGTTCGTAGTATTGAACTATCTTATGTCAACAGCAGAATGGAATTATATACTAGTGGATGAACTTCAGGAATTTTTTGTCCCGTGGAAGATATAAATCATATGATAGAATAAAAATGGAATTCACGAGATTCTTTATTCAGAACCAATACAATCGTTTCGACCCATCATGCACTGGTAGCTTGTAAGTGATATGCTGTACAAGCAATTACCAAACATGGTAGGCGCCGTTTCGCTTATTGTTATAACGAAGCACTTTAGTAAACGTAGTGTATTATCTGAACGATAAGATAATGAAGTCTTCTGACATAAGCAATAAATTAGAGTACACAAGGATAAAAGAATAAGGAATCAAAAATGTATTAAATAAAGCAAATAAAAAGAAATACAATAAAGGATAAGATGCCGTTATATAAAAACATAAAATACATGCAATCAGAATTCAACAAAAAGAAAAAACACTCGAACTTTTATATTGACTTTTACACTTCATCAAAACAAATACTTTAGCATATATACATACACACAAATATGTCCATACATTGAACTATATCCAACATACGCGCATACACGTATCTAGATATCTATTTACCTATTTATCAGTCTGTCTCTGTGTTTCTATCTATCTATCTATCTTTCTATCTATCTATCTATCTATCTATCGATCTATCTATTTATTTATTTATTATATAAAATCCGTTCTGTCTGTGTGTGTGTGTTCTATGATCTCGGGCATCCTCCATCCGATTGCGCTCAAATTTGATATGTAGATACTGACGGTATCAGGGTGTGTATAGTTCTTGAAAATATAAAAATCGATTCCAGGTGAGAATGCGATAGATAAAGCCGTTTTTGTCCTGCTTTTCTTCTGTCAAAGGTACATAACTGCACCTTCCATTTTTTGTTGTTTTGTACTGCTTAAGGGCGCGTTTGTTTCCTGCCAAGCTTACTATTTAAACCATGTTTGTGTTCTCCCAGTCAACAGCCTTATCATTACTGGTACTTTAAATTCTTCGGTTGCATATTTGTGTAAATAAAATCGTTTTTCTTTGGAATAGAAAAGAAGTCTATCTTTATTTCTACTTTTGCTGGTGTCTCAAATTTAGGTTAAATCGGTGTTTGTCAAAGGGGAGGCCTATCGGACGTTCGGACAAGCTGTTTTGAGAAAATCTGGTTTAAATGTTTGACAACTCAGCACCGTCCATTGGACGGGGGGCGTTTTGCTCGTGTGTGTGTGTGTGTGTGTATATATATATATATATATATATATATATATATATATATATGCATGTATATATGTATGTATGTATGTATATATATATATACACATATATATATATGGATGTATATATATACATACATACATACAAATATATATATATATATATATATATATACATATATAAATCCAAACATGAAAACACAAAGAGAAAACACAACAACGCGAGGACGTGGAACAAGTATAGTATTATTGGACGCTCAGGAAAGACGGAAAGGAGGGTTTAACGTTTCGAGCGGAGCTCTTCGTCAGAAACATAGGAAAATGAAAGAACCAAAGAAGGGAAGACGGAGGAAAAAAAATCGCCAACGGTACACACGCGGATATACATATATATATTAATTTATATTAATAAATGTGTCTGTGTGTGTGTTTAAATAATATTTTTATATTTGCCTGCATTTATCTACCTACTTATACATATTCGCATATACATATATGAGCGTAATTATATGTGTGTATTTATTTACACAAATACATATATATTTACACAAATACATATATATTTCTCCCTCCCTCTTTCTCTCTCTTTCTGTTTCTCACTCGCTTCCTTTCTTTCTGTTTCTCTCTTTCGCTCATTCGCTTACCGTCTCGTTTTTGTTTTTGCTTTACGTGCACAAAATACTTGTACATATTTTTCCCACTCACCCAACCACCCTTTCAATCTTCCGGTTCTCAGCCCTCCTCGAACCGGCCCCCCTCCACATTTCCACTCACCCTTACCCCCACTACTTCTCGATCCCATACACATTCAGTGATTTTCCCTTCAACTACGTCACCCATCCGTTTTACCACGGTAATTTACAACCCACATTGACACCGCAATCCCTGCCATTTATCACCCAAGCTAGAGAAACAGTTTAGCAACAAGTGGACCATAGCAATGGAAGCAACAATTACAACAACAACAGCAACAAACTGCCACCACCACTCTCCTACACGACTATTATTACAATCACAGCCATCACCATCACCACAAACACGACTACTACTACTACTACTACTACTACTACTACTACTACTACTACTACTACTACTACTACTACTACTACTACTTTTGCCTTTATGGTTGCTGCTACTGCTCTTTCCACTGGCTCTACTATTGCCACTACTTATATACTGGCTATGCTGCCACTGTTACAACTACTATACCAACTACAATTACTAGTACAACTTCTATTACTACTACCACGAAGACATTGACGAATACTACTACTACTATTATTATTTACTACTACAGCAATGGCTGCTAATGCTGGTGCTGTTGCCGCTACTGCTACAACTACTACTACTGCTGCTACCTCTACGCTGCTTCTGCTACATCTACTACTGCTGTTGCTGCCACTATCAAAAATAGTATTCAAATACCGGAGGTAGAGTAATATGCTTTATTATTAAAGCTGCAAAAACACCACAAAAGTATCACAAACGACTGCTACTCAGAGTTTCAGGTTCCCGTTCGTTGGACAGTTGTGATTAAGAGTGGGACAAGAGTGGGACACACACACACACACACACACACACACACACACACACAACACACACACACACACACATATATATATATATATATAGAGAGAGAGAGAGAGACTCTAAAAACATATATACATGTATACGCTAACACGTACAAAAGCTGATACATACATACATGCTTACATACATACATACCTACATACATACAAACATATGCAGGCAAATGAATATATTTACTAGTGCATAAATAGATATCTACACACATATATATGCACAATAAATCCCCGTGCATATGTGGTAAAATGTTTCTAATATATAACTTTGTTGTTGCTAGTTAGAGAAAGAGGGAAAGAAAAGAACAAAAAGAATCAGAATAAGTAGTGGCGTGTAGGGGGAGGGGAAGAGAGAAAGACAGATATTCGAAAATAGCGTTCTTAATAGTATCCAGCAGAGAAAAAGAAAAGACAGCATACAGCAAAACCCTTATGTGTGTATAGTCAAACCCATATACACACATATATAAATAGACTTTCATAAACACACCCACATAAATACACACACATATATATATACATAGTTACACACATGTATACACCCATACATATATACTTATAAACATACGCATATATATTTATATATATATATATATGCATAAACATATATACACAATACATGTATACGCATTCGTATATATTCAAAATCGTGTGTCTGGTGTATTGAATATTAATATAAGAATAAACATAGAATAAAAATAGATAATGATAGAAATTGTTGAAACAAGGAACAATTTCAGATGTTAAATAAAACCAATTATAAAATCAAATTAAATTGCAAAGAATATTACTTTGTCTAATATAAATTTGAAAATTAGTAAAATTTTGACCTCGGCGAAATTTAAATCAGAAACTTAGCAACTGGTGAAATATTGCTAACCATCTTGTCCGGCTCGCTAAAATTCTGCCAGCATCGTCACCTTATTAACAGTGACATAATATTGGTAATAATTAATTAATGCAATGTAAATAAAATAATTAAATAATTATAATAATAATAATAATTATTATTATTATTATTATTATTATTATTACTTTTTTTTTTCTTCTTTCAAATTTTCTTCCATTTCTTGCCGAGTGTCTTCCCGACTCCTAGGGCAAAGAAACTCATAGTGTATATTGGTAGGCCATTAAACCAAACTCAGTAGTTCGTTCATTTTTTTTTTTTTTTTAAGTTAAATTAAAATTAAAATACATGAGCAGCAACAGTTCTCACATCGACAATGCTCTTCTCAATACTTGTGATGTACCAGTTAAGACAATCTTTTGCACTTCTTGCAGGGATGGTAAGCCAGGGATCATTCTCATATAATTTTCGGTTCCCTTCTTGATCATTCCTAGTGCTCCTACGATCACTGGTATTGTAACCGCCTTGAGATGCCACATTTTCTCAATTTCAATGAGTAGGTCTTTCTATTTTCTGAGCTTGTCAAACTCTTTCGCTGAGATATTATGATCACAGGGGATGCTCATGTCGATCAATAAGCAAACTTTATTGTTTTGGTCTTTCACAACAATATCTGGTTATTGGCCTTGATGGTTCGGTCTGTATGTACTGGAAAGTCCCACAGAATGGTTACATTTTCTCCTTCAGTTACAGCCTCAGGGTGGTGATTATACCACTTGTCGGCAGTTTTGATATTGTAATGCCGACTTATTAGCCAGTGTAGATATTGGCCAACTCTGTCATGTCTTAATTTATACTCCACTGGTGCTAAGACTTTACATCCAGAGATTAGGTGGTCCACTGTTTCAATCATGTCGTTGCAGAATCGGCATTTTGGGTCTGCTCCATTTTTCATCACATTGGCCTGGTAGTTCCGGGTTAATAGGCTTTGGTCTTGAGCAGCCAGGATGAAACCTTCGCTCTCTGCTTTTAGCCCTGAGCTCTGCAGCCACTGATGGGTTTGCTTCTGGTCAACATCAGCTTGTTTGCTGCGGGTCACATATTTGCCGTGCAGAGGTTTCTCCTCCCACCTATCAGCCAATTGCTCGTGCGCTTTTTTCATTGCCATCATTTTCACCTTCTTTGCAACAATAGTTGCCGTACTTCCCTCGGGTTGTTCAGTTTGGGTATCCTGCACGAGATCAATAGCAAATTTTTTGCTTTCCTTGATGATAGAATGAAGCTTCTTTCGTCTCTCGTGATTTTCCACGAGCTTTAGCATCCAGTCATTCGATATTTCGAGATATTTGGCCAGTCCAATTGTGGTTGTTTTGTAAGCTAGTTCAAATTGGATCAGCCTCGACCTCCTTGGGCTCTGGGAAGGTAAAGGCGATCTACGTCTGCCTTTGGGTGGTGCATCCTATTACAACTCAGCAGCTTGCGTATTTTTCTATCTATATTCTTTACTTCACTCATATTCCAGTTCAACACATTGTAGCTATAAGTAACAACTGGAACTGCTAAGGAATTTATAGCTAACACCTTGTTACGTGCATTTAGTTCAGATTTCAGGACTGCACGAACTCTCCTATAACATTCCTTCCTGATTTTCTCTTTCATGCTTGCATGCTGAATACCAGAGCCTTCATTTATCCCTAAATATTTGTATGTCTGTTCTTGCTCAAGCTCTCTTATGACTGTGTCAACATCTAACACGACTGAATTTGTGGTCTTCACTTGCCCTTTCTGGAAAGTGGCCTTGGCACACTTCTCAAGTCCAAACTCCATCCCGATGTCATCGCTGAATGCTTTCACGGTGCGCAATAGGCCTTCAAGTTCATTATTGTCTTTACCATAAAGTTTTAAGTCATCCATATAAAATAGATGGCTTATTTTTTTATTGGCAATTTTATACCCATACCCTGTTCTGTTTAACTCACTTGTAAGGGGTATTAGGGCTATGCAGAATATTAAAGGTGAAAGTGAGTCACCTTGAAAAATTCCACAGTTGATGTTTATGTTTTCTGAGGCAAGTACTCCATTAGAGTGGTATAATTGGAGATTCGTATTCCACAACGACATATTGTGCTTCAGGAAGTTTGAAATCACAGGGGAAATTTTAAAGATGTCCAGCGACTCAAGATCCATGGATGCGGTATACTGTCGAAGGCCTTTTTATAGTCAATCCATGCGGTGCTGAGATTTCTGCGCTTGTTGTGACAGTTCTCAAGGATCATACGATTGATTAGCAGTTGATCTTTGCATCCGTAAGAGCCTCGTAATATTATTATTATTATTATTATTATTATTATTATTATTATTATATTATTATTATTATCATCATTATTATTATTATTATTATTATATTATTATTATTATTATTATTATTATTATTATTATTATTATTATTATTATTATTAAATTATAATTAAAAAAATTTAAAAATTACTAAAAAATCCATTCACATTTTCGGTATCTGTAAAACACATCTTGCGCAATTTTAGATGCACGTTTATAGATGTGCATTAAAAAATCAACGTAGAAAGGTATTTCATGAGCTAAATTTCAAAGTAAGAAAACCAATCTTATTGTTTAAAAAGGTATATTTAAAAGTAATAGTTAAAATTAAAGAAATGCAAAAGAAAGGGACCTTTTGAGCGGAATGGGTTACTCGACCAGAAGAAAATTCTAACCGGGCTACCCCTCTCCACCTGCAAGGTCATGTGCTGTTTATCTTGATATGAGATCATCATGTCGCGCACATATGGTTGTTTAGCATATGCCTAGCGTACTCTTATCAGGCGGGTAGTCATGATGGGTATACTGGGCTTCGTATATTTTACCCCAGTGTCACTTTGATGGCATGCATTGCTCTCTCACTCAATAATAATAATAATAATAATAATAATAACCACTAATTTTCATATAGGGTGGTTATTATTATTATTATTATTTTATTATTATTATATTTTATCTGTGAATTTGCGCGTGTAATCTGGGAATGCATACAATGCCCTTCTCTGCCCTAGGTGTATGGAAAACACACGGCGAGAAACGGAAGAAAATTTGAAGAAAGAAGGAAAAAACATAATAATAATAATAATAATAATAATAATAATAATAATAATAATAATAATAAAGATAGAAATATATATTTTTTATCCAGTTGAAGGTTTTCTTGAAAGGCGAAACTGTAAAATGCATGTTATACTAAATGGTGCCAGTTTTTAGGTGGAAAAGTCAAATTCAAATGCCAAAGTCAATGTTACACCCATACGGTATTTTTCACTCCACATTTTATACTTCATGGCATGTCTGCAGGGATTTAAAAGCTCCTATCTTTGATTCAGTGTTTATTTATCCTGGAACAGGATGAAAAACTTTTCAGTCAGGTACAAATTGCACAGCATTGGGCTTCTGTATGCTCCATGTTTATATGGTTCTGTTTTCTCTGTTAAGCTGATTTTGAAAATACGAGTATCATTTTCTTTCAATTGCCGCACTTGTTTAGCGTGACTCGTTGCTGTCCTATTTTCAGGGTATCGAAATGAATTTCCATAAGAATATAATCTAGTCTTGAAGGAATTTTCTGAGTTTCTCGTATATGTTTTGTATTCTTGTGAGCCCATCTATCTGTACCTTATCTCCATATACTATTCCTTTCTATAGACAATTCCCTCCTAACGGACAGCAACTTAGTTCTTTACAATTGCATTTCTTATTATTTCCGGCAGTGTGGTCATCTCTAAGGGCTTTTGCGATGTGCTGGTTAATTAAAGAGGCAAAGCTCTTGCAACAAGAATAGCTAACCTTCAGTGTCCTCCTATTAAAAATTTTATAGAACTTATGGTTTACTTGAAAGTGCTCAGAAACTTGTTTTAAGAATATCCTACTATAATGCTAAATGTCGGGTTAAACCACAAAGCTTTTCTAGTTCTAGTTCTACATGCCCTATCATTGTTAGTTGTGCTTTGACTATACTGGATTTTCTCCGAGAATCCACTATTCCTTAAAGCATTATTATAATACGGCGCGGCATTCTGAAGCGCTGTTTCATCTGAAGATATGGATGATATGCACCTTTCTGTATTACTAACAAGATTCTTTAGTATTACGAGTGGATGATTTGAATTTTTCTTAATATAATATAGCTTTACATTAGGCTTACAGTAGGGTTTAAATTTATCTACTTACAAATCTAAGTTAGTATCTAAAAAATTTATATTATTTAGGTTAGTTTGTATCGGTATTCATAAGCTATTCTTTGGAAGAATGTAATGAGATTCTTCCTTAATCTATCTAACTCATGGCCGTTCATATTTCGGGTGACTATAAGACCGTCATCTCTGTATAATCTTGCATCTATAAAAGGGAATCCCAGATGCAGGTTGTGCAAAATATAAGCTCCTATAAGCATACATAACTCTGCCACGTCATATGCATCCATAGGCACATCGAATCCTCGCTCTTTTTAACCCAGGTGAATTCGTCGTAAAAGAGGAGGGATTTCTTTGCATGCAAGATAATATCTATATCCGAACTGACGATGGTGACGTATTGTTTGGCGAAGTCTAATGCTTTATGAAGTAAAGGCCTGGATATTGACGGGTAAAAGTCGACAATATCGAACTGCGTAAATTTATAGTTATATTTACGGCTAATCCCCTTGAACCAAACTATAGCTGACTTACTGTTTCCCCAAATCCGTAAAATTAATTTCCTATTTAACATGTTTAAAATAGAATCTAAGATATTTTTTACTAATAATACCTATTTCTGTTTTAGCTGGGTTGATTAGGCTACATTTAAGGTTTCTACTGAAATTTACTTTGTGGTTCTTAAGGGTAATAAACGGTTGGCATGGGGGAAGGCATTCTATCCTATCACTAACTTTAAGATTGGTAGCGATTCATCTTGCTTTGATATTCACATCTTTATCTAAGTTAGTGTTAGCTTTTTTGTAGGTGTCTGTAATACTATTAGAAAGAAGCCGTTTGTAAAGATCTTTTTCAATCGCGTATATGTTTTTTTTTTTTTGTTTTATCGGAGTTTACAAAAAATCTTATCCGAATTCTTTATACTTCTAATACTATCAATTATAGTTCTCTCGAGCAAATTGGGGATTTTACGGAATTTTATCCATCTTATAAGTTTTAACAGGTCTCTTTCAAAAGTTTCTAATTCTAAAGTAGATGGTGGGTTTTTTGGAAAATTTAAGGCCATACTTGTTTCTGTTATTCTATTTTTTTATTATGATTACTTGATTATTTTGCTTTCATTGCATCTATTTTTTTTTGCATGTCCTTCTAACTTACAGCTATGTTGAAACAGGTGATACAGGAGAGTGCAGCATTGATGACAAAATATTTGTGGAGTAAACGATGGGCTAATCCAACTAAGCGACTTGTCATTCTTCCGTTTGGAATATTCCAGGCCCTAACCAGTAATGGAAAATTGTGGGTGGCGTGGTTTGTGATTTTTGAACGCGCCGAAAAGCTGTCATTGGATATACTCTTCTTTGCGGGAGTCGGCGCTGCCTCTAAGAGGACCCATCGTCTGAATCCTGATCTCGCTTCTGTCTTGAGACTCCATTTGGCGTGCTGCAGCATGCCTTTGCTGAGCTTGGGAAAGTATCATCTCTCTTCCTTCTTGAGATTCCATTTGATGTACAGCAGCATACCTTTGCTGGTCTTGGGAAAGTTTCATCTCTCTTCTGCAGCATGCTTTTGCTGAACTTCAGAAAGTCACATTTTGCTTCTGTCTTGAGATTCCATTTGATGTGCTGCAGCATGTGTTTGCTGATCTTGAGAAAGACTCCTTTTCTCTCTTGAGACCCTTGGCTTCGGTTTTCTACAATCTTCCTTGCTTTATGCTTCTTTCTGGAAAGACTACGTCAAGTTTTTGGCAGCATACTTTTTTTCAAAATTGTGAACCAAAATTTATGAACATAGAAGAAATTATACAGTAATCTCTATTATTGCATATATATTATTGAGTATGTATATATATATATATATATATATATATATATATATATATATATATATATATATATATATATATATATATATATATACAATATAATATATTATATTATATTATACAAATAAAACATATATATGCATATATACATACCTACATATATATGTATATATATGTATATATATATATATATATATATATATATATATATATATATATATATATATATATACATATGTGGACACAGGACGTCACAGAACGTAAACAACATAAAATAGGAAAACATGAAATACGAAATATATATATACATACATACATACTTACATATATTTATTTACCATCAGGGCTACAGGGAAAGCTACTAAAAGTATGCTATAATTGTGGTCCAACCGATGTGTTTGGTAATCTGTGGTTTTCTCCATTTTCTAATTACTTACGTTGGTTCCTGATATACTCTTGTTTATCCTGTTGTTACCTGCACATGCAATAACCTTCCTTACGAACTGATACATTGAATTTTTCAAGGTGATGATATCCTCTTGTGTCATGCTTTGAGCGGCATTACAATAGTATCCCAGAGGGCAACTTTATCTGAAAACTGTCGTCCATCTTGGTAAATGCGACTCTTCAGAACACTCGACAGGTTCTCGATCGGGTTTAAGTCTGGAGAACAAGGTGGCTATTCCACCAAACGAACGTCAGAGAAGCTTAGAATTTTTCGCAACATGAGACAGGGCATTATCTTGAATAAACACTAGCTTTCTCCAGAAAGAAAGTTTTTGATTTTTGAACCACGGTTGGAAATTGTCCTTTAAGAAGGCAACATATGATTTCAATGTCATCTTAATGCCATCTGGAACTTTTGATGGTCAGGACATCATACCACCAATGACGCCAGCTCAACACTTGACCCCCACCTCTCCCCTGTTTGCGTCTCAAACGATGAGAACAGTTCCTGCTGATTGATACCCAATCTTGTAGCACTGCATTCATCAGTGTACAGAACTGTTAAAAAATCTATTTTCATGTATTCTTCTGCCCATTTCAGTCTCTTCTGCTTATGAAAAGCCTTCAGTGGGGGTCTTGGAGTAGGTTTAACATTCCTGGCTACCTGCTTTAAGAAGCGCCACCTGGTAGTTTCCGATACCTCTTCCCTGCCACAACGTTTAAAGACTTCTCTACTTGTCAGACATGGGTTCCGCACAACTTCCCTTTTCACACGTGACAAAATACGATTCAAAGCAACCCTCAACTTGCCCTTATGTGCAGTGTCCCATTTCTTCAGTTTCGGTGATCCATTCCTTGTATTTTGGATATTTCTATGGTTGTTTTTCCTTTTCCAAGCTCTGACACGTTGGTAAACCTCTAATTCGAGGTAAGATCCCCTTTCTGACCCATAATGACAATTAAATTGGGCACCTACCTAATAATTTCGGATAGCAAAAATGTTGCTGCTATATGATAACGACTACTGTTTGTTTTCGTCTGCGCAGATCCAATTTATTTTAACAGAATGTGCGCAGATAGGTATTGCCAACAGTCAGTGGGAAACAACTGATTCTGAACAAATATACCTTTATTTATTGAGAGAAGATTGATATGTCTAATAATGTGGGACGCAGTGTATATATCTGTCTCTGTGTCCCTCTATCTGTCCATCAGTATGTATATGCACGAACATAAAACTACTTGACTAAGTATTAATCTTCCTTTCTCCTTCTACTTTCTTTTTCCCCTAAGCAGTTATGACAGCGATAGCTGATTTTATCTAAACTGGAACGCAGGATTCCCACGTTTATATTTTAATTTTTTTGCGTTTCTATAATATTATTTGCTTTTATTCATTCTCTAACTTGATAACAACAAGCCAGCCGCCACTAAAAATCTCTTTATCAATGTACCTGAAGAGACCCAGACTGATGGATCGAAACATATGTTATACTTAATAAAAATCTAATACGAAATCCATCTCCTATTAATTATACTATACATACATATACATACAGTATGTATATATATATATATAATATATATATATAATATATATATATATATATATATATAGTTAATCCAAACGAGAAAGCACAAAAAAAACACACCAACGCGAGGACGTGGAACAAATAAAGTATTATTGGACGCTCAGGAATGAAGGGCGTTTCGAGCGGAGCTCTTCGTCGGAAACAAGGAGAAGGAAAGATCCCAGGAAGGGAAGACAGAGGAGAAAAAAATTGCTGGTGGTGCTCACGAGGTCATATATATATATATATATATATATATAATATATATATTATATATATATATATATATATATATATATATATAATATATATATATATATATATATATATATATATATATATATATATATATATATATGTGTATATATATGTATATGTATATATATATATGCATATACATATATACACATATATACATGTACATATATACACGTGACTATGTGTATAGGTATGTGTATATACATGTGTGTGTATGTGTATAAAGAAACGTGATCTCGCTCATATTAATGCAAAACCTACGCATAATTCCTTGTATAGTGAAATTGTTACTGCATGAAATAAGTTGCAAAAAGGCCGTAATTCCATGGATGTTACGTGGTTAAATATATTTACTTCTGATACCTCTTTACTTTATGTCTATATTTCCCCCTCAGAATAATATTATCATTTGCTTTTTTTCTGGACTTTCAATTACATGGGTAGATTACATTGTACTACTTTATAATTAATTACTCTGTGGCCTGATGACCAATCCGCACGAGATTATTGCGATAGCCACATGATTTTCTGAATCCATATTTTATACTACTCATGTGTGTGTGTGTGTGTGGACGCCTCTGATGAGAACCCAATAAAGTTGGAAAACTGATTGAGGTTGTTCATCATTTTTAACGGAGCTATGAGCTGAAACTACAGCAAAAAAAAAAGAAATTATATACACTACACACATATGTAAATACATACATATATACATATATCTTATATATATATATATATGCGTATATATATAATATATATATGTATATGTTATATATATATATATATATATATATATATATGTATATATATATATATTATATATATATATATATATATATAATATATATATATATATATATAATATATATATATATATGTATGTATATATATGTATATATACACTGCCAGATCTGACTGGCCTGGTGCAGCCTTCGGGCTTCCCAGACCCCAGTTGAACCGTCCAACCCATGGTAGCATGGAAAGCGGACGTTAAACGATGATGATGATGATGATGATGATGATGATGATATATATATATATATATATATTTGCATATACATACATGTGTGTTTGTATAAAAGTTGTTATGTCCTTGCTGCATTTGACAAACATTTTCAAGCCAGTATTATTCTAGTGGTAGTTCTCTCTTGGGAAATATTTTCCATCAGCTGTACTCAAGACGGAAGAGGAAAAAAATGTCTCAACAAGATGGTCCAGGTTTTTGTGCAATACCCTAAAAGCTCTTGGAGGCCACAGTTTGGTATCATAGCATTGTAGCACAAATTGCTTTTAGCATAGGATAATCCAATGACGAAATCAAAGAATTACGCCGCGATATCACACCAAATAAACTTTTGTATGAAGACAACGTAAATTATATACGTATAAATGTAAGCACACCTCTATCCGTATGCGCGCGTGCTCGTGTGCTTCTATAATTGAGTGTGTGTGTTTTTTTGCGTGCTTTTATGTCTTTGTATGTCTCTATGCTTGTGAACATACTTTACGTAAAGTTTTGAAAATGTGTTTTAATATATATACTATATTTATTTTAGTAAAATTGAACTTTGTCTGTAGTATATTGACAAATGTCAGTTTACTTACAGCAAAGCAGCATTGTAAAAGATTATCCATCTGAAAGGTGTTTACCAAAACACTACGACATGACTGCTGCCATAATGAATATATCACCAAAGATTTCTGAAAGCCCGAACAAAAGGTTTTTTGCATGCATATTAATATACACGTGCGCACACATAAGCACACACCACACACACACACACCACACACACACACACACACATACATAATATATATATATATATATATATATATATATATATATACACACACACGTATATATAACATATACATATATATATATGTATATATATATTATACATATATATATATATATAATATATATATATATATATATATAATATATATATATATACACATATATATATACACACAGATATACGTTAGGGGAGGAAAGTTCATAAGTTTACATCATATCTGAGTTCAATATTTTGGAATATCTAATTAATGTATTAAGTCCATTTTTTAACCATTTGATAACAACAGACTGTCGCTAATCCATATTGCACATATATACATATGACGCCTACTCATTTAGGTATGTGCATTTATATATGTGTGTGTGTGTGTGTGTGTCTATGAATGTATGTGCCCACTCTGCTATACAATATAAACAGCTACATTGAATTTTTGTTATGCCACATTAATGTATGCGAATGCCGTCTGAAAATCTACGTTTTGTAAGATTTACACCGAAGCTACTGAGAAACCCATGGCTTCTCTGATATATTGTATAGTGAGATCGAAACCACAATCACAGTATTCTGAAGCAATCATCAAAACTAGAGAGCCATACGAAGAATAACAGGGAACATATGTAGACACGATACATACAATACATGCTCTTTTTCTCATGTTTATACTTTTTTCACTACTATTCCATTACTTCTTCTTGTATACTTTGTTTATTCTAAGTTAATTTAAAGTTAATACCTCTTTGCTCTACGAATTTATCCAGGGAAAGCAAAATGAAAAGTGAGATAACATTGGAGTTTTGATGTGATGTTTTCATGTCCTCAAAAACAAAAAACAAAAGGACTGGAAAACGCATAGCTCAGTGTAAACAATGGTGTGTGCTCGATCAATCGAGATAATCCATATGGAAATGTTTGCTGGTTTTTGGAACCGTGAATGTCACGAATCAACAAAGAGAGTAGTCGTACCATATGCTTGTTTACTAGCTGTTACCCACAGTACGTAAGTCTAAATGACACTAGTATCAGAGAGATATTGCTACAGACTTTTTTGACACTTGGTTTTTACGCTACATTTACGTAACAGCACAGACAGGTGGTGAGCGTGGGGATAATGGACTACAATTTGTGGTCAAGTGGAGTTTGTATGTAAATAGAATTCAGATCCTAATAGACCTTAAAGTCTATACCGAAGCTATACCCTATTGAGGGAATGGAGAGGGTTTGAGAAAAATGAAGTAGCAGTGAGATACTGAGAAAATTTAATCGTCTAATTCTCCAACCCCCAAGGTCTTTTGTCTATGATAGAAACCATTATCGTTATTGTTACAGTGAAGGCGGTGATCTGATGGAATCGTTTAGGACGCCGGACGAAATGCTTAGTGGCATTTCTCCAGGTTTTACGTTTAAATCCTGGCGAGGTTAACTTCATTTTGTTATCCTTTCGTGGTCGATGAAATAAAATACCAACCAAGTACTGTAGTTGACGTAAATGCATAATCCCTTCCCCAAAAAGTAACTTCAGGCCTTGTGCCTATATTAGACACGATTATTATTCTTTTGCTTTGTAGTTATGTGTTGCGTTCAAATACCGCCGAAAAGGCCTACCTCTTTCATCTTACGAAGCATTGATTAAATAATTATGCATCAACTTCGCAGATGGAGTTCATCGAATATACCTCAACGCCAAATGTCTGGCCTTATTTTCAAGTTAGAAATCATTATTGTTTTTACATTCTCTTTAATTAAAATATTAGATGATTAATTATACAGGCAAAACCTACTTTATATACATAAACATATGCTTCCATACATACATACCTACATACATGCACTCATGCATAACTATATATATATATAAACAGGCAAACAGACAGACTGACAGAGAGCGGTCGACCTTACAGCAACTATGCTTGATAGTATGTGTCTCGGTACATTTCATTTAAGTTTGTGAAAATATATGTGATAGGTGCATGAATGTTTTTATGTGAATCTCTATTTGTGCGTTTGGCTATATTGGTGAGAGTTTTTATATTTCTTTCTGCAAGCGAAACATAAATTTAGAATTCAATGTATCACTTTAAACCGGGGGGCTTTCCGAATGTATGCTTGAAGTAAAGCAATAAAGATCATAAGGTAATGGTAGATATCGCCATCATCATCATCATCAGCAGCAGCAGCAGTAGCAGTAGCTGCAACAGCAAGAGCAATAGCATTTTTCTATTATTGTATTCCCCTGTCATTACTTCACCACCATCATCATCATCATCATCATCATCATCATCATAACCGTCACCATCATCATAGTATTTTTAGCCGTCATGGTTGTATCACTGATGTCTTCATCTTTGTCAAATTCAACATTTTTCGTTAACGTTATCACCATAAATGTCAGCTTCATTTTGACTAGAGGTCAAAGAGGTTGAGCTTGTGCTGTGTCTTGACCTGCAAGAAATAGCAGATTATTTTCTCTTAAACAATCGTCTACCATATCTTTTTGTCATGAAAATATACTGAGAGGTTAGCCGATCATTATAGAAAGCATTTCCTGTGCACCTAGCGAGATATCAATTTCTCTTAAACAGTGTCCGACTCCTACATCAAACAAGAGCTAATTTTCTACTTGGAACAATCACTTTTCGATATATAAATAACCGATTAGAATTCTTATGACTTCGCCCACAGATCACTAACATTGATAACAGTTCATGGATTCAATTTTCTCTTTGTCACCCATCCTTTCACTACCCTTGAATTATGACGCCAAGTTTACACCTATAAATATTTTCCTCCCGATCATATCAAGTCACTATCACTCATTGTCAACGACCAAATCATTGTCACTACTTCTAACTCCTCCTCTCTCCTTTATACACACTCTCTACTCTTTTACACACACATGCTCACATAGTCTTCTACAAACTTACTTCGATACATTTAC
>NC_042999.1:111619876-111632376 GCF_006345805.1 Octopus sinensis
TCTTCTCACAGGTGCACACACATCTGCGACGTTTTTCTCAGTTCTGCTAGTTGCGGGTCTCTCAGAATGTTCGTCAATATCGACATTTTTCAGCCATCTTGGAAACATATGAACCACTCGTACACTTGTGTGCAACTCATACACTCCTCTCCAGATACTTTTGGCAACTTTGAGCAGGCCTCTGAGCAGGTATCGCCATGACAACCTTCTCAGTCATGGGTCAATGCACACCTTCCTTCCAAGCACTACTGTAAACAGCGGAAGTAAGCTAGAACGTTAAAACCTAGCGCGCATGCACAACGGAGTTTAAGGTCAGTTCTTGCTAAGCAGCTTCCCTCTGCGTACTTTAGCTTTGTTACTATGGCAACAATCCGAATATTGTTTGATCAGACCTCGTATGCATATATATATATATATATATATATATATATATATTAATATATACATATTATCGTACATAAATAAATACATATATATGCTAATAACTATATATTGTTAATACCGTCATATTTTTTGCTAACTTAAGTTTAACAAACATAAACTACCCAACATCCCACTATCGAATGTGAAGAGTAGAAACTAAAGCCATGCTGTAATACTACACAGGAAGTTTATGTATAATTTTCATGCACTATCAATAAGTATATAGGCACAGAGAGAGAAGCATACTTCATCCTCACTCACCTTCTATCTTGTGAACAATAGAAAGTGTTACAGCTTGTTTCCGAATATATATATACATGTAGAGAGAGATATAAACACACACACACATATATTATACCAAGATAGTTACGTTTCGGGGATATAAACACATCAACATCGGTTCTCAAGCGATGGTGGGGGACGAACACAAAGACACATATATGTATATACGATGGGCTTCTTTCAGATTCCTTCTACCAAATCCACTCACAAGGCTTTGGTCGGCTAAAGTAGAAGACACTATCCCAACCTACCACGCAGTGGGGCTGAACCCGGAAATAGGTTGTTGGGAAGTAAGCTTCCTACCACACAGCCACGCCTGCACCTATGTGTGTGTGTGTGTGTGTGTGTGTGTGTGTGTGTGTGCGTGCGTGTGCGTGTGCATGTGTGTGTGCGTGTGTGTGTGCGTGTGTGTGTGCGTGTGCGAGTGCATGTTTGTGTGAGTGGCTTGCTAACCAACTAAATGGTTCTGAGTTTAGTCCCCCTGCTTAACACCTTCAGCCGATCAAAGCGTTGTGAATGAATTTGGTAGACGGAAAGTGAAAGAAGCTCATCTGTATATATATATATATATATATATATATATATATATATATATATATATATATAGATAGATAGATAGAAGATAGAATAGATAGTAGATAGATAGATAGATAGATAGATAGATAGATAGATAAATAGATAGTAGATAGATAGATAGATAGATAGATAGATAGATAGATAGATAGATAGATAGATAAATAGATAGATAGATAGATAGATAGATAGATAGATAGATAGATAGATAGATAGATAGATAGATAGATAGATAGATATAGATATAAATGTAGGTATTTATATCGAAAAACAAACACAGGACCGCACGCATGCGCATAACTATATACATATATGCATATTCATATATTCATACACTAATACAATACAGGCATACGTACATACATACATACATATTTACAAACAAAAAATTCATCTCAAAACTTTTCAGAGAAACGAATGTATCTCTAAATTTAAAATAAAAGCTCAAAAAGAAAATATATATGTAATACCATTTGTAAGACTTATATATACACTATCACCAAACTCTATTTTCGATATTGAAAATGAGGGATGCTATATAGATTTGTGTTTTATCTTACTTTCTGCAGTAGGTTACGTATGCTAACGGGGTGTAGTAAGTAGGTAGGTAGGTAGGTAGGTAGGTAGGTAGGTAGGTAGGTAGAAGAAATCATACCACACGTATTACAATTAGTGTATTTAGATTCACTACATCTACTCATGGAGCAGAGTTTGTTTAATTAAATAATTCTTTACCCGAGGCAGGTCTTACAACAGATGTCTTTACAGATTAAATACAAAACAGTTTTGGAATATTTGGAATATAGAATATGTTTTGCCTCATACAGATTCAGTTTGATGATGATGATGATGATGATGATGATGATGATGACGACGACGATGATGACTATGATGATGGTGATGAGGATGTTGTTGATGATGATGATGATGATGATGATTATGATGATGAAGACGATGATGATGATGATGATGATGACAATGACGACGCCGATATAGGTGGTGATGATAGTGGTGGTGGTAGTGGAGGAGGAGGAGGAGGAGGAGGAGGAGGAAGTGGTGGTGATGGTGGTGATGGTAGTGGTTGTGATGGTGGTGGTGGTGGTGGTGGTGGTGGTAGTTATATTGTTGATGACGGTGGTGGTGGTAATGATTAGCAGAAGAAGGAGGAGGTGGAGGAGGAGGAGAAGAAGAGGAAGAAGAAGAAGAGGAAGAAGAAGAAGGAGAAGAAGAAGAAGAAGAAGAAGAAAAAGAAGAAGAAGAAGAAGAAGAAGAAGAAGAAGAAGAAGAAGAAAAGAAGAAGAAGAAGAGTCATGAATGACAGGAACGTCGAAGGCCACAGAGCAAGAGGAAGTAAGTGTGGGGGAAAACAGAGTAAACTGATAATAGATATTCCATTAATATAATTACAATTAAAAATGTATCTGATGTAAACAATTTCGAAAAGTTTAATTAACATTTTTCATTTCCAAAATTTATTTTATTTCATTCCCATCTTTATTATTTTTGTTATTATCATCATCATCCTCATCATCATCATCATTATTATTATTATTATTATTATTATTATTATTATTATTATTATTATTATTATTATTATTATTATTATTATTATTATTATTATTATTATTATTATCTCTCCCCTTTTCATGTGTGTAATATTCATCTTATTTTTATGTATTCATTTTGTTTATGTAATCCCTTGTTTATTTCTAATATTTACTGATTGACTGACTGATCACAAGTCTATTAATCTTCTAAGCTCTCCACATTTGGACACCTGTTTTGCTAATGTAACGACATGCTGAGGAATCTTCACAATTATATTTTCATTCACTCCTTACTGGCGTGTTGCTGTTGTTGTTGTTGCTGTTTTCGTTGTTGCCAGCAATTTATTATATTTTTCCATATTTTTCTTATTGTTTTCGTTTCTTTCTTTTTTCCCCCTCTGATCTGTTACGTTCTAATTTTTTTTTATTTCTTTTTGGCTGATGTTTTCTTTTTCTTTTCTTTTTTTTTTTTCAGCTAAATAATTTTCTTGAACTTCCAGTTGATGAGAAAATTGTCTTTGAGATGAAATGTGATAGAAAGCAATAAAATATAGAAGAAAAATAACATCTAAGCATGATCGTGTTTTATATGAATAGGCTGCCGTATTTCTTTACTAGAAACATAACTAAAAACAGCCAAAGGTAAATAAGTAAACATATTTTCAATTTCTCGACAAAATGATTCATAATAATTATAGCGTTAGGTGAGTTTAGGGTGCGGAAATTCAGATTGATCTGCGAATCAGAAGTTCAAATTATGATATAGTCAACTCTCTACCCTAAATCAGAACTGCCCTGTCAACATTCATTTTTCGTAGGACTAACTAGGACTGAATTAAATATATTGTTTTTCGTCTAAAACAGGATTATGCAATTCTAGGTATATTTACTCGCTATTTTAACAATATGCGTATGTAGTTAGGAACCCTAATAACCCTGACTCAATACACTCTTGGTCAAAGATATCCCAGATGTGATTTTTCTGCTTTTTAAAGGTAACTAGGATTGTAGCGAATGTCCACTCCATTTTTAAACAGTAGTTTGTGATTTCAAGGAGATTTGGTTACTGCTTCCAATTTAAAGTTTTAAAATACGAGTTGGAAATCCGGAAATTCAAAACATTTGTTATATCGCAATAATACACAGTGGCTGTGTGAGCGTCTCATCCTCGTCACTACTGTTATGTCGCACGTTTGGATGCCTTCTACTCAACTCTGCTCTTCTCTCTCTGCTACTCTACTGTTTTCTGACGTCTAGACTTCTCCCTTTATATCTACGTATTGTGCTAGCCTACTTCATCGTCTGGGGGCGTCCACACAACAATATTCCTATTTCAAATCAAAATATCCTTGCTTTAGGCAGCGTTATTGTTTTAGCTCTTGTTTAAAGCCGCGTAAATCCTCATACAGCAGATTTATGATCAAAATAATTCCAATCGTGACCATACTTGACCTTTAGGAATAACATCATTACCTAATTTGTCCTTTCAGCAGGATGTGATCTTAGTGTTGTTTGGTTGACATGTATAGCAACCCGAAGTTAGTGCAAAAATATATAATTGATAAGGGTATAAAAATTAGGGAGCAATATCTGTTTTCAGTCAAGTCGACAGAGTTGTGGAAACCAACTAAAGGTCAGAGATTACTATGTTTACAACATCATTACTCTTTTAGTCTTTTACTTGTTTCAGTCATTTGACTGCGGCCATGCTGGAGCACCGCCTTTAGTCGAGCAAATCGACCCCGGGACTTATTCTTTGTAAGCCCAGTACTTATTCTATCGTTCTCTTTTGCCGAACCGCTAAGTGACGGGGACGTAAACACACCAGCATTTGTTGTCAAGCAATGCTAAGGGGACAAACACAGACACACAAACACACACACATACATATATATATACATATATACGACAGGCTTCTTTCAGTTTCCGTCTACCAAATCCACTCACAAGGCATTGGTCGGCCCGGGGCTATAGCAGAAGACACTTGCCCAAGATGCCACGCCGTGGGACTGAACCCGGAACCATGTGGCTGGTTAGCAAGATATTTACCACACAGCTGTATAGTTTTTGTTGTCAAATCACCTAACTTTCAGATAATTCTATGCATAAAGCTTTTAATATGTATGATAAAGTATGGAGAATTTAACACAGATCACTGTAAATTAACTGATGTTTAATTTTTGATGTTTTTATTGTTGCCGCTTACCTTTCATTCAGCCATGATGCGGTAGATGATTAATAGAAGAACTGTAACGAATACTCTACCGAATTTTATTCAGAAATTGTTCCCCAGATGTCTAAATCATCTGTGTTCTTTTTGAAAGACAGTACCATTTGAGGGAAATTCTGATGCTAGTTTTTGACGGTCAAGCAACAACATAGAGCCTCTATAGGCTTATATTTCACTATATTACAGAGCTGAATTAAACTGACACAATACGGAATGCAAAAAGCTGCAATTAATACATTCACTCGGTTATGTCCACAACAGGTTTTTAAACTCCGAAACAGATCACAGCAATCTAACGGAAGACATATAGGATAGTGGCTAGGCAACTAGGCTTCTTGGATTGAGAAGAGCGTTATTCCCTTTGACAAGGCACTTCATGTTGCTGTTGGCTCTCCAAATTGACAGATTACCTGATTCGCGTCAAGTGATACGCTTCCAAACCTCATAAGGCACGAGAAGCAATGCGTTCAACTGAGGGTTGTCATAGCCTATCGTTAATGTTTACATTTTAGATTTTCAGCAATCTTATTTATTTGCAATTTATTGCTCCTGCTGCTTATAGTGATGAATTACAGACCAGCGTTATTCAGAGTTATATTATATTGATCTAGGTTATTTACAAGTTACCTGTCTTGATCATAAGTTCAAACTCAGGTAGGTAATATGGATAATGACACTTCAGTTTTCTCTGTTCCTTATAAGCTTAGAAATTAGGCGAAAGATTACCAATGATATCTACTGTCATACGTAGATGGAGTATGCAATGATGCAGATAGTACCCAGCTTGAAAATCTGAAGACAAAAATGCATAGAAAGATTTAAGACCTAAAATAAAATAAAATAAAATAATACAAATAACAACAGAAATGAGACTATTTGTCGTGACTAGTCATCTTTCACAGCACTTGTAAATATAATTAAATAAGGCCTTTTTAAGGCCGAAACACATCACCGCACTGTCAAACAAATATACATTCCCCCACGTTATTGCTCATATTAGAGTTGATTTCCTATTTTGGCAAAAGGCTAGTAATTTCAAAGGAAGGAGAAGTCGATTACATCGATCCTAGTAATCAGCTAGTTCCTATTTCATCGACTCCGAAGGTATTAAAGACAACATCGATATCGGCGGAATTCGAACTTAGAAGGTTAAGACGACGAAGTGCCGCTAAGAATTTTGTCCGACGGGCTAACGGTTCTGCCAGCTCACCGCTGTAATTCCTACATTAATATTCTTTTCTACTCAAGGCACAAGGCCCGAAAGTTTTTTGAGGGGCGGGGGGGGGTTCAGTCGATTAGATCGATCTCAGTACGCAAGTAGTACTTAATTTATCGACCCCGAAAGGATGAAAGACAAAGTCAACTTCAGCGGAGTTTGAACTCAGAACCTAAAGACAGACGAAACACCTTTTTTTTCTACCCACAAGGGGCTAAACACAGAAGAGACAAACAAGGACAGACACACGGATCAAGTCGATTAAGTCGAGTACCAGTGCGTAACAGGTACTTATTTAATCGACCCCGAAAGATGAAAGGCAATGTCGACCTCGGCGGAATTTGAACTCAGATCGTAACGGCAGACGAAATACCACTAAACATTTCGCTCGGCGTGCTAACGTTTCTGCCAGCTGGCCACATTTCCTACAATAGTATTAATTAACATTAAACTTTGTTGGTTCTCTTAAAATTAATTTCATCATTAAGTCAATTTGTTTTTACTCGCCGTGAGCGTAGTATTGCTTTAAGATGTCGTCGTCGACAACACCATGGACTCTCAAATTGGATTGCGCAACGGAGTAACAAAAACGTACTTCGGTATGACGTGCAACTCGTACAGGGAAAGGTATACACAACACCTGGCGTCATTCAGAGATAAAAATAATTTTAAAAATATGCAGCATCCTTACCAAATATGATATGAACATTTAAAGGTATAACATGCAAACCCACAAAAAAATGGACCCTTATTGATAGAGCAAAAAAATACAGAGGACAGGATACCAAATGTGAAATCTGTACTATGGAAAAACTAAGCATTATACAATCAACATAACATCCCAAGCATTAGGGATGAAATCTTCTCTCCCTACTTACATAAGCAGTATATTACACTCAAATACTTCAAAGCAGAGCCGCCATCTGCGACGTTAGTTCTACCAGGATAGCTCCTTTCCTGAACGAGAAATTTGAACACAGATAGCACACAAAATCCACGCACAAGAAAAATGACCCAATGACGAAGTACCTCATCGCACAAGAACATAAAATAATACACCCAGAAAATAAAATAAAATGATGCAAATAAATTGACCGCACAACTATTTTCCCAAAAGCCAAATCCAAGGAAAACAAGCATTCAAAAGATGCCATCCAAGAGTAACGTCACTTGTGTGAATATATGTGTGCATGTATGTATATGTTTGCACAAGAGTGTACATTGTTTTCTCTTTGATTATGCAAACCACGTGAATAAATGTACAGTTAACTTCTTATTGCATTCAAATAAATGCCCACTTAACCGATCAAAATCTCAAGCGGCATTGGTTGCAATTACCAATGAGTGTTTTCTACACCGCCAACCACCTAGGTGAGAAAAAAATGTATTTTCTACAAAGTGAGCAATCTTAGTATTAATCTGTTAAAATCTCTCGAGAAGTTCTGAAGCCAAAAACTAATCATAATAAATAACTACATAACAAGGAAAAATAAAGAATACAAAGATAAACAAATAAAATTGAAAGTAAAAAAAGAAAGATAAACAATTAGACCTAACAATGTTATCTATAGATTAACTGTCATAAATTGAAGCCAACAGTTAACTACTAATGCAATGAAAATTGCAATAATAATAATAATGATGGTAGTGATGGTGATGCCAATGATGATGATGATGACGACGATGATGATGATGATGATGATGACGATGACGGTGATGATGATGACGACGACGACGACGATGACGACGACGACGACGGCGACGGTGATAACTGTGAGGATAGTTATGATGATGATGATGATAATGATGATGACGATGACGATGACGGTGACAATGATAATAATGGCGACGACGATGACGATGGTGATGATGATGACGACGACGATGACATTGGCAACAACAACAACAGCAACAACATCAACGACATCAACGACTGCAATATCACAATATGGTCTTCGCCGGCATTGGACAAAATACAATGCAATTCTTTGAAATTGAAGAAAATATGAATGGTGTTGCCAAAAAAAAAAATAGAATATATATCAATAACAATAATAATAATAATAATTGTAAAATAAATCAGGAGGAATTCTTCACATTTTTGGTTCACTGAAGATCACAGAAGAATATCTTTTATATTTCATTTTATTTTATTTTATTTTATTTATTTACTATTATTTTTCAAGAGGAGTAACACGAGATGTGGAAAGAGAGAAAATACGAAATCAAGAGCATAAAAAGTATTGAGGAAATTATCACTAAAGAGGAGAAGGATATTAAAAGATATTCATTCTATCTAGTGGCTATTCCATTAGGGTTCTTAATTATCCAAGTGTAATCACACGAAACAAGCCTTTTCCGAGAGTGTCAAGGGAAATGCAGATATTCTTTATAAAGATTCTTTCAGAAAAAAATAGGAAAAACTGCTATCTTTGTTAAATCTCTCGAGCCAATGTATGTATGTTTGTATGTACGCATGTTTGAATGTCTGCGAATGTCTATGAGAGTGTATGTATGTATGTATGTATGTATGTATGTATGTATGTATGTATGTATGTATGCATGCATGATGTTAGGTATGCTTGTGTGAATTCATTTTGTGCTTGTATGTATGCATATATATATTAATATATTCATATGTATGGCTATGTCTGCATGAATATACATATATTATATATATATATATATATATATATATATATTTAATATATATAAACACATCCATTCTTCCACTCACGCAGTGGCCCATTCATAAATGTATTATCGAGATAGAAAGATAGAAAGATAGATAGATAGATAAATAGATAGACAAATGATAGATATAGTGAACGGAAGACATGTATATATGCAGGTATATGATATACAGTGTATATATGTATATATATAATATATATATTATATATATATATATATATATATATATTATATATATATATATATATATATATATATATATATAAACACATCGTACGCTATATTTATCGTATGTTTATCTCGCTATCTGTTCGTATATCTCTGTCTATTTATCTATCTTTCTAATATACACGTATGCATACATACACACGCACACATGTATATATATATATATATATAAATATATATATACATACATATGTATATTATATTATATACATAAATACATATATGCATGTATTGTGCGGTATATATATATATATATATATATATATATATATATTCATTCATAGAATCTTATGGTTATCACAGAAGTCTCGTCTAGTGGACCTGGGTATCATACAACATAGTAATCCAGTACGGAGGCGTGTTATGCAAAGCTTTATGCAGCTGAATTTCAGATCGAATCGATGAAATAATTTCACGGGGATTATATAAACCATAAAAAATCAGTATGAATATATATATTTATTTAGCCACTTGATGTCCCTAGGATTGCAGCAGGTTCGAAGCATTCATTATGTAATGATAATTTCAGTTTATAATAAATTATTTCTCAAAATTTTTCTGACACGATGTTATGGTGATCTGAGGAGTAAGCTTTCTTTATCTGCATTGATCTGTAAATGTTCAATCGGACCATGCTTAGCCTGCATATTAATGCAGATATGTAAAATAACTTATTATTTATCACATATATATTCCATATATAAGCACACACACACATACACACATTTATATATATTTTAGGTGTTTGCGCTCAATAAACACTCACAATGCCCGGTCTGGGAATCGAAACCGCGATCCTACGACCGCGAGTCCGCTGCCCTAATCTACTAATATATATATATATATATATATATATATATATATATATGACACACCGGTCTCACGTCATTTCCGCTCCACCGGTCACTCCCTGCAACACCTATCTGTGTTCGGTTTGTCCTTACACAGAGGCCATCCGGATTCCCGTTTGCGCCGTGAACAGGAATTAATCTTCTCTCTTCGCTCTTATACGCCATTGGTCTCAAACTCTCCCCCCCCCTCATCTAACCTCACCCCCCTCCTCACATATCCTTTCTCCCCCCGACCCCTACTTCTTCAGTCCTTCATCCTTTCACCCTACTCCCCTTCCCTTCTTCCCTCTTTCTCCCTCCCTCTTCCCCTCCCTCTGCTCCCTCACTCCCTCTCGCCCTTCTCTCTACCCCCTCCCTCTTTCCTCCTTCTCCTCTCTCCCTCACTCCCTCTCTCCCCCTTTCTCTCCCCCCTCTCCCTCTTTTCCTCCTTCATCCCCTCATCCCCTTCCTTCTCCCAATATCCTCTCCTCTCCCCCTTCTCCTCCCCCTTCTCTTCCCCTCCCCTTCTCTTCCCCCTCTTCTCCCCTTCCCCCTCTTCTCCTCACTAACCACATGACTTTAACATCACATCACATATGATGTGCCATACTAATACACACCCACAACAATACATACTAATACGTACTAATACATACTAGTACATACTAATACTTACACCAACCCTATACATACACACGTCCAGACCCGCATACGCACTTATACTCTCTCACACACACACACACACACCTATACATACCAATACGTACTAATACATACTAATACATACACCAACCCCATATATACGCACGTCCAGACCAATCTTACGCACTATACTCTCTCATACACACACACACACACACACCCTTATACATACTAATACATACACCAACCCTATACATACACACATCCAGACCCCTCCCACGCACTTTTAGCTGGTCCCTCAACCCATTATCAACCCTATTATCTCCCCTTATTCGCTCTCGCGTCTCATGTTTGATCTTTGACCTCTGGCCGAAATCAGATCGCCATGTTGATTCGTTAGCTACAGCCATTTTTTTTTCTCTCCTTCTTTCTGTGTTTTTCTCTCTCTGTGTATCTTTCTGTTGAAGAGCGTAGGCTCGAAACGTAAAGTAAAGACTTGTTTTATTTATATTTCCTGGCGCCATACTAATACAATTGTTCGTTGTTTTCCACCTGCCTTCGTCTTTTGTTTATTTTCATAAAGCTTCCCGTTATATATATATATATATATATATAATTATATATAGATATATATATATATATATATATTATATATATAATATATATATAATGTATATATATATATATATATATATATATATATATATATATATATATTTATATTTATATACATATTATATATGTGTATGTATGTATGTATATACTATATAATCTTAAATATGTAAATAACATTAATACTCATAAGCGATAATAATGTTAGTGGCCGTATAGGCAAAACAAGGGTGCTATGAAGTACCAGCTGGGACTACATATCGCCCTAGTATATATAATTCTTAAATGTATCTATTAATTTTGCCTATATATATATATATATGCTAGATACATGGATAGACAGATAATTTGCTTGCAATTTCTGTCTGTCAGTTACTCTTGCACATAAATACAGACATATATTCACACATACATATATCACACACACACCACACACACACACACACACACACACACACACACATATATATATATATATATCTGTATATATGTGATATATATGTGTGTGTGTTTACATATCAACGCGCATTGTATTAAGATGTATATACACGTATATACACTATAAATATATTCTTTCATTCTTTTATTTGTTTGTCATTTGACTGCGGCCATGCTGGAGCAACGTCTTTACATGTGTGTATATATATATATATATATATATATATATTATATATATATGAACATGTAAATATATATGAATTTACATACATGCACGCATACATACATACATACATACATACATACATACATACATACATACATACATACATTCATACATACATACATACATACATACATACATACATGCATACATACATACATACATACATACATACATACATACATACATACATGCACACATACATACATACATACATACAATACATACATACATACATACATACATACATACATACATACATACATACATGCACTGACTCAGAAATATCACGGTAGACAAAGATACTGAGCAAAAGGTAAAGAGTTGAGAATCAGTTCACTGAACAGAGGATAGAAAACAGATAGAAGAGAAAGAAAGAAAGAAAGCACAAAGATACGCTGAATAACTACCTACTTAGAGAAATTATGGTGTATAGAAGTGATGTCTGTTATAAATGTACTTTATATTGTTTAGTATGATAAGGGAAAATGTTATTGTTGTATTTATGAATGTCATAGGGTATTGAAAAAATT
Source organism: Octopus sinensis (assembly GCF_006345805.1). NCBI lineage: Eukaryota > Metazoa > Mollusca > Cephalopoda > Octopoda > Octopodidae > Octopus > Octopus sinensis. The sequence continues at coordinate 111,632,348 of NC_042999.1, forward strand.
CATTGAACTGGAGTAGGTGAAGAATGCCA
>NC_042999.1:111637376-111657376 GCF_006345805.1 Octopus sinensis
TGTGGTAAGTAGCTTGCTTACCAACCACATGGTTTTGGATTCATTCCCACTGCATGGCACCTTGAGCAAGTGTCTTCTACTATAGCTTCGGGCCGACCAAAGCATTGTGAGTGGATTTGGTAGATGGAAACTGAAAGAAGCCCGTCGTATATATGTATATATATATGTGTGTTTGTGTGAGTATATGTTAGTGCATCTGTGTTTGTCCCTCCAACCTCGCTTGACAACCGATGGTGGTGTGTTTACGTCCCCGTAACGTAACGGTTCGGAAAAAAAGACCGATAGAATAAATACTAGGCTTCAAAAGGGGTCGATTTGCTCGACTAAAGGCGGTGCTCCAGTATGGCCGCAGTCAAATGAGTGAAACAAATAAAAGAGTAAAAACAGTAAAAAGAGTGTGTGTGTGTGTGTGTGTGTGTGTGTGTGTGTGTGTGTGTGTGTGGTGTGTGTGTGTGTGTGTGTTAGACTGCGTTATCTGACATTTGCATACTTTAGTTGATATTTCCTAATTAGTCCTTCATATTTTGCCAAGAGCAAAATCTTTCATAAGTCCATCAAGAAGTCTAGAAATTCTCGGTCTCATGCACGGGATTAAATATCTCTTACTAACAGTTTTTTATTGAGGTGTTTTTGTAGAAAGCATCAAGAATCATAGCTCTAATATTGTTACTGATATATTTCTGACAGAATTAAAATTTAAACATTAACTCTAAATTACTTTCAACAGCCATTAATTGTCGTATATTGCATGTTTTTTCTCTTTTGTTTCTTTTTTTTTTTGTTAGATTACTATTAATAAAACTTTCAACTTGTTCATCTGCAAGCATTTTTTATAATCAAACATTAGGTGGTTGCGTTATTATCAACTAATGTTTTCTATCTGGTTTCGTTTCGTGTTCTGTATTGTAATATGCTGCAGTTTTGCTCCATGTAGTAAAATGCATTGTCAGCTGACGTTAAAGCGTTGTTTATTACTTTCTGTGATGAAACCATTAATAAACAGCGATACACAAAACTATAACAAAAATGTGCTTAACACGAAACTCAAAGATGTCCTTTAATATCTTAGAAAAATCATAAAGAAAACAATAAGATGAGGAAATACATACCACAGGTTTATGTACACGTGTCTGTAAGCATATATATGTATGTGAAAATAGTAAGAGTAGACTAATGTATTCGTTATTATGAACGAAAGAGAATATATCCTAATAATAATCAATAATACACTATACGATAACTGCAAATTCCCCAAAATATAAAAATATATAATTACATAATTAAATATTAAACCCAACTAATTAATTTACCACTACAAACGCAGCAACATGATCTAATATTCTTTCGACAAATAAAGAGATATTTAGATCCAACAAATATCTATGGAACTATAAAGACTCGCAAACAAAATATAATCTTCTAGTCAATGCAGCTACACACAAGATTATTACAGAACTAAACCTAATCACTAAATATGTACGGAAGAAATATATTTTATACACACATCTGAGGTGTTTTAAAAGAAATCCTACAGGAAATCAACAACTTTGGCAATATTTCCCCGAAAGAAAATTCTTCCCCAATGACATCTTAGTCTTGATACTACACCATATATAGAAATGCAAGATACAAAATAATAAAAGAATTCGATTATCTTATAATTCCTACAAAGCATTCAATGCATTTAGAAAGAAGTGGTGATGTGTTCTCCACGTGGGCGTACGTCTGTGGCTTCAGCTTTGAGAACATAACCATATCACCTGCACTCGATACCTTGAATGTGTATTTACAATAGCTGATGGGCCAACGGGAGATTATGAGAATAATTCCCTCTTCAATATTAACACTGAACTTTTCTATTTCAAGATAAATAGATACAGCCATTCAGCTTTAAGATATGAATTTAGAAATAAGAAACAGTATATGTAGCGCATCTCAATACACAAAAAATGCCATCGAACACATTTATGCATGAGGCCAGCGATTGTCTTTATAGATATAAAATGTCTGTTCGGAAATCCTTTATGAGACGAGCCATTAAAATTTCATCAACAAAAGATGTTTTTAAAGAAAGAATTCCAATAGGACTAATAAACTTCAATCAGTAACGAATACTTGAGTACAAATATTTGTTACTGTAGAGCAATTCAAAGCAAATTTACATTTACAGTTATAACAGACAGTTTTCCAAAGGACAAAGCATCATGCAAACAACATATATATATATTGTACTATATAAACAAAATGTACCCTAGTTATAGAATGGATGATGTAGTCATTAAAACAGTGTTATGACAGAGATTGCAATATATACCTCGCCTATCTACGTACTAACAGTTACAATACAGTGCAGAAACATTAGACATAAAATCATCATCTTCATCACAAACCCATAAATTCTAAGGCCGCAGAATCTAAGAGTTGTATAGAACTTTTTAGCAACTGATACATGGCATACAACATTTCCTTGGTGGTTTAACATGTATTTGCAACAAGAAACTACGAAAGCACTTTACCATACGGAATACTGAATACAAATATAAAAAACAAATACGTTTTTGTTTCAGTGACATGAAGATTTAGAAGGTAATATATTTCGTTCTCATTAGCTTAATTTGAACTCAATTGAACTTAAGATAGAAGTAGATCACTTGAGTGAGATTTGAATATTCTTGTTAGATGTTCAAGTAACAAATATGAAGCCACCCTGAAGTCATCAGACAGAGTAAAATATATTGTGAATTAAAAAGAAAAGAAGATTCTGATAACTGCTTTTACTAGGATTGTTATTTATTCCATGCACGATAAATAAGAGCTGTTTCGTGATTTCTCACATACAGGAAATCTATACGTACGATCATGCTTACATCAGATTTTTCCATTTCTTTTTTCACTCATCTATCAGAGAAAATATAGCATCCATGCTGACTAGGCTCTAGCGAAAACAAAAAAGGAAAAAAACTTACACATTTTCATCAATTTTTTTTAATGTGCGATGAAGTATTTATCTGTTGGGCTTGCTATGTACAATTTCTTTTTTTAATATTACACTTACGTCTTGTGATCATTACTTAAAAACGTTTATGACAGAGCAGAATGATGTTTCACCGACATATTTTTGATGTAATTCTTTTCCATTGTTGTTTTTCTGTACTACTGAGTGTAGTCACACTTTTAGATTGAGGGAAGGCGCCATGTCCTTAGCGATCTTGCATGAGGAGATAATTAAATATAATATATATATATAATATATATATATATATATATATATATATAATATATTATATATAATATATATTATATGTACGTATATATATATATATATATATATATATATGCACGTATGTATCTTGTATAATTCTCGTGTGGATACATTTCGGTGAACAAATGGAAGATAAAGTAGTCAAAAGTAGTTAATAACGCAGTGTATATTTCGTCATTCAAAGCTGATGAATCTCTAGATCACTATTTTAAGTCTATGTATATGTATTTATATACATATATGTATGTATATGTGTGTATAAGCATGTACACATACATACACATAAATATATGAAGTTTGATTATTATTAATCCTAAAGTGAGCCTATCCTTTTAAGTTGTTCAAATTGCACATGTTAGGAGATTAAAACTCTCTGTTCAAAAATGCTACTCAATACAGTTTCCGTCTCAAATGGTGCGTTTGAGCCATAGTTTAACCTACTTCTCGAATCCCATTTTTACAAAAATGCAGGTATGCTCTGCTGTACCTACTTCGCCACTGCAAATCCCGTCTCATTCTGTCTGAAGACTGTATCCCACTGGAGCGAACATGAGGAATTCAAAGCGTGACGGAACTGGACTGTACAATAGACGAGGAACCACTGGCGAACCCAGATTTCCATTTGCCTGATTTGCTACCAAATATGTGTGCAGTCGAGTACTCTCATGGTTTCTATGTATATATACACATGCCTATATCTGTGTGTGTATATATATATATACACAATCATATATATATACACTCATACATATATATCTATGTATGCATGTAAGTATGCATGTATGTATGTATGTATGCATGTATGTATGCATGTATGTATGTATGTATGCATGGATGCATGTATGTATGCTGTATGCATGTATGTATGCATGTATGCATGTATGTATGTATGTATTTATGCATGTATCATGTATGTATGTATGTAATGCATGGATGCCTGTATTATGCATGTATGCATGTATGTATGCATGTATGATGTTATGTATGTATGTATGTATGCAGTAATGTATGTATGTATGTATGTATTTATGTATGTATGTAATGTAGGTATGTATGTATGTATGCATTATGTATGTTATGTATTATGTATTGTATGTATGTAGTATGTAGTATGTATGTATGTATGTATGTGAGAAAATAAGGACAAATAGAAGTTTATGATTAACAGGTCCAACGTGCGTTTTACTATTATGGTTGTTTGGAGTCCAGTAGTAGGTGTTCCAAGTGTATTTAGATACTCTGCCACAACGGATCATCAGGGAACAATTTATTATGTTGTAAAAGAGACACAAAAGAATGCAGACAATTACCTCAGACAAAATTCATTAAAAATTTGGCCTGATAGAACGTAGAGAATCGGAGAAAATCCAATAAATCGACAGTATTTCACACAAACTGGAAATCCAGGTGTATTCATCGCTTGCAGGGTATAGCTAAAAACAAGTTAAAGAATAAAGATGTTAGCATCACATTTATTATCCCTTTAGAATTTCTTCAACAACAGGAAGGGTAAATAAATTATTCAACACGGCGGAACAAATATAAACAAGGATTATGCTGCTCCATGCAACATTAAGAGAAACCGGATATTTCATGAAGGTTATAAAACCACTTAATAAATGTGATACCATTCTTTTATAGGTTTCACAAACACACACACACACACACAAACATGCATATGTGTGTGTATGTCAGTATATGTGTATGAGCGTGTATATATAAGCATATAAATATATATCCATGTATATTTGTGTGTGTGTATGTGTGTGTGTGTATGCATATTTACATCAGTTACATATCTCAAATTTATAAAGAATAATATTATGCATATTTGTACACTCGTAAACACCTAAACACGTACAAACAAAATAATCAAAGTGTGGACTTTAGCAAATGCTAATTAAAGATTGACAAAATAAAAACTACACTAAATTAGATAAACACTACGTTCAAAAATACACAACCATTCACAGTTGTCATTAAAGAAAGAATTTGGAAGTTAGAATTATTTGAAATAACTTCAACCACTATATAGCATGAAAGTCAAAAACAACATATATAGCAGCATTAATTATTGCATAAGCGTTTTCTTGTTGCATAAATTTTACAGTGTCTGAAAAAGAGATTGAAGTAGATTGGACAACATTGTTTCTCAGATTATACAACGGAACCGAAAAACATAAGCAGCTAGCTTCAACCAAGTCACCACTTTCAAAACTAATATGTATTGTAGATATGCCTGAACAGTTCGCGTAACAGAGCAAGCTTTTAAAGAAATGAGAAACGGAGCCATAATAACGACAGTCTACGTCATCCAGTAAAGCGCTTCTTTTGGCTCGAGACACACATTCAGAAGCAAACTAAGCCAACAGGCTTGCTTCTTGAAATTCAAACAGAATCGATATCAATATATTCTCATAATGCTTCAGGAAACTAAAAAAAAACAGTGGATTTATGAACGTCTGTGGTCTCTGGAGCATACTTGTAAATATCCCCAGGATACCAATACGCCATTAAAATGTACTTAATGTTTAATGGAAACATACTGCATCCTAAATTAAGAAGTCGATTATTCAATATTAACGATAATATATCAAGCCATTGCAAACAAAAAGTGAAATTACTACTAATAGTATTCTAAATACAACGAATATTGTAGTTCTTGGATTTCAGTAAACACAGCCTTCCAACGAGTGTTGCACTCTCGGCTGTCGGAAAAAGAGTACAATACCGATAATGGAGAGTATTCTCTTTTAGCCTGAGAAAGACTGCACTGTTGAATAACGTGTAAAAATGACTTTTTATATAGTGATAAAAATGTTTCTTCTGTACGTTAAATCACTCCCCTCCAACAAATCGAGTTTGCCTAAACAGATACACGATGTGTCACACATCAGGTGTCGAAGTGACCACAGAGTGACAGGAGATAAAATGTCTTGTCCAAGAACACAATGCACTACCCAGTTTGGGAATTGAAACACCGATATCTCGATCATGAGTTCAACACCCAAAACACTAAGGCATACGCTATCACACAACATATAACAACCGTTAAACATCTTACCTAAAATGCAATTCACACACTCAAAGGAAACTACAACACACCGTTTAACCATCATTAAACAAGAAGAGACAGGAACCAGTTTCAATCATGTTAAACATTTTGACATTCAGCACTGACTGGCATTGTATTCGAACGTTTGTACGCTGATAATACTTCAAGAGCTATGGAGTGAATAATCTAATTCGCGCGAATAAACTCTAGGATTTGGAAGTGAGTCCAGGGATTTTCCTTTGCATCGCTAAACTTTACTCTATCATGTATAAACACACACATATATGCAAGCTGATATATATATATATATATATATATATATATATATATATATATGTATATATATATTTATATATATTTATATCTATCATCTATTTATATACATACATGCACACACACACACACACACATATATATATATATAATTTGTTATAATGAGCTTGAAAAGATAATACAAGCAGTACATCGGTAACAATCAACTATTATTTTCTAAAAGTTTATATAAATATCGCATTCTTAATTGTTATAATCCAAATATAAAATATCCACCATATGCATATATATATATATATATATATATATATATATATGTGTGTGTGTGTGTGTGTGTGTGTGTGGTGTGTGTATAAATATATATATGTATGTATGTATATATATCTATATATAAAGGGAGTTCAATTAGAGGTTGTAAAAACGTCTATGGCTTATTTATATCCAATAAATTACTGGTGTGTTAACTATATGTGATTATGAATATTAGTATTAATGCTCATAAATGATAGGTAATTAAAGAAAAATAAGAAAATGGGGATAAAGTTGATAACAATCAATTATTATTTATTGAATACAAAACAAGACAATTTCAAAGGGACAGCATGTAACATCAATTGGTATATCCTTATTTGCTCTTTCTATTTCTTTTCTTTATTTTTCTGCTCTGATGAAGTTCCACTATTTAAGTTGGTATAATTATTAACAAAGATAGTTATTATTATTGTAATAATCAAGCCTCCTTATGCCCAAAATAGCGTTAACAGAAACCGCTGTTAGATGAGATATTGTCTTTTTTTGTAATCAATAAATAATTGATGTTTATCAATTATCAATTTTATCCCCATTTTCTTAGTTTTCCTTATATGCATATATGTGTGTGAGTATTTCTCTGTTTATGCATATGTACATACACGCATACGTACATACACACATACGTACATACACGTGCTTATATATGTATGTATGAATGTATGCATATATGCATATATACACACACAGACACAGCACACACGCGTGCTTATATATGTATCTATGTGTGTTTGTGTGTGTGTGTGTGTGTGTGTGAGCGTGAAGGCATTAAACACAGCAGGAGCGCATACACGGGGACAGTAAGTGTCGCTGAAGTGGTCACAGATGTGTGACGAAAGATTTCTGGACAATGGACATTAGTTAAAAATATAAACAGTAATAATCGAGTGAAGAATGAATATATAATGCTTGTGTTTATTTGGCAAAAAAAAATGACGCTCCCGAAATATAACAACAACACACACACACACACACACATATATATATATATATATATATTGCTCTCTCTCCTCTCTCTCTCTCTCTCTTTATATGTGTGTGTGCGTGTGTGTGTATGTATATATGTACGTACGTACTAAATATATAATATTATATATATATATATATATATATATATATATATCCTTTGGAAGCTAATAACTGACTCCGCCGATTCGCAAACGCTCGTATTTGTTTTGTTTGGAAAGGCCTTGTGCAGAAACGAAAAACCCCAAATTTCAATATGATGATTCACCATCCATCAGCTTTAAACACATATACGGTGATATATGTGAGCGCATGTATTTGTGCACTGGAGTGTGTATATATGTTTATATGGCTATATGTCGATATAATTGTACGTTTATACGTGTTTACGCACACCGTGCACATATACATTCTTGGGTAATGAACAGTATTTTCAGAAAGTGGATCTATGAAAGAATTGGCAATATGTTTTGGCTAGTATAGAGAATCCTCTTCCAAACACAGCTATTGTCCCTAGATTGAATATATCCATAAAATGTCTTTTTAAGGTAATATAAATGAAGTAGTAAAACAGTCTATGACTTAAAACAGCTTGAAAGGAAAATCTTTAGAATTTGTCTATCAAAGAATATGATTCTAAATAACTGAATTCTGAATTCTAAAAAACAGACAAAAAAATGACTGACTGAGTACTGGATGAATCAATCAATCAATCAATTAATCAAACAAGCCAACAAGCAACTAAGCAATTGATTTTTTCTTTTCTTTTGTATCTCGATCATATATGATAAAACAGAGTCAATTATTAACTGTTCATAATCATATCGAACTGTAAATGGGTGATTGGCTCTATTGACTTCTATGAAGAGCAGAAATATTGTGATTCTGTTATAGTCACGCTGTTTTAGCCTTTGTCGTTGATGTTGTTGTTACTGCTACTGCTGTTGTTGTTGTTGTTGCTGCTGCTGCTGCTGCTGCTGCTGTTGTTGTAGTTGTTGTTGTTGTTGCTGCTGTTTTTGTTGTTGTTGTTTAGACAGTGTCCCACTCATCACTACTCGACAAATTTATCACCAAAAGCATTCCGGCCGTGATCATTTCGACTTCTTGTTCTGAGCAATGCGTCAGTTTTGCTTTTTTAAACATTAGAGTGTGATTTTAAAACTTAAAATTTAGATATGTTTCGACCAAAAATTGGTCCAGGCCATCTCTAACTTAATAGCACCACCTTATAGGATTATCCAAATCCTGTTTAAGTCAAGTTTTGTTTATGGTCCATTCAAGTAGTGAGTTCTTGTTGAGTGAGTTGTATCCAGGTATGGATGGCTTATCCGGTATTCCTTGAAGAAATCTGTCTAGATTCCGTTTAAAGGTGATGGGATCCTTTTCCTCTTTGATCTCTTTCGGGACAATGTTAAACAGGACAGGGACTGTTGAGGAAAAGAAATTATATTGCAGTGTACCTATATGCTGTGATCCTGAATTGGGCAGGGGACGTATGGCCCGTGGTCCCAGCCTTGGATGAACCTTGAAGCTAATCTTCAGGTCGTTTGGGCAAAGTTGGCGGTATATTCTCCACATCGTACAAATGATGTACCGCTCGCGCCGGTACTGGAGAGAGTAGAATTTCAAGGATTTAAGGCGGTCCCAATAATCCAGACCAGTCATGCCTTTTAATGTGAAACTTGTGTCGGTTTAAGCTCCCATGTTGAAACTTCCGCATTCACAACAGCTGGCATGCTCGAGAGAAGTTCGGTATTTGTTGTCAATGAAAGGGTGTACGAGAAGAGATACTTCTGAACGATGCTGAAGGTAAGAGAAGACTAGATCGATGATGACAACGGCAGCGACGATGAAAATGATGATGAGGACTACAAGAATTATGGTGGTGGTGATGGTGGTGGTGGTGGTGGTGGTGGAGGCGGCGGCGGCGGTGGTGGCGGCGGTGATGGCAGTGATGGCAGTAATGGCGGCGGCGGCGGTGATGATGATGCCGGCAGCAATAGCGGCGGCGGCGATGGTGGCGGTGGCGGCGGTGGCGGTAGCAGTGGTGGTGCTGGTGGTAGTGGTGGTGGTGGTGCTGGTGGTGGTGGTGCTGGTGGTAGCGGTGATGATGAGGAGGAGGAAGAGGAGGAGGAGGGGAAGGAGGAGATGGATGGTGGTAGTGATGATGACGACGACAATGACGAAGATGAGGATGACGAAGGTGACGATGACATCGACGACGAAGACGACGATGATGATGATGATGATGACGACGATGTAGATGATTATGATGACCATGATGGTCATGATCATGATCATCAGCATGATGGAGATAGCCACCAGTAGCTAAAGAAACGGAACGATAATGACGTTCATGTTGATTGCGGCGGTTCTAAGATAAAGATAAGAATTATTATACATACTATGGTGTGTTTCTATTGTAAAATCATATTATTCAGTAATTTTATTCAATTATTTTATTACTATTAGAATTATGTTGCATAGAATTGTGATCGATAGAAGTTTGTAGGTCTAATTGAAAACACGTGAGAACTGATAAACGCACTCTTCAAACGTAGTTAAAATGTTATATAACTATATATCTTCTTGCGTAACATCCGTTCCGCTTGTACGCAATATATTGCAGAAGAATAATCTAGTTTACTAGTTGCATATGTCAAATATATGAGAATCCCTGCTAATTCACGGAACATCATAGAGATTAGATTTATGTATGCATATACACTTACGCACGCGCGCACGGATGCATTTATATATATGTATATACATATATTTATGCACAATTATTTAAATATATATACTCTGTACACACACATATATATATACATATGTATACGTATAAATGCAATTTTTTATATATGTACATTTATATATATATAATATATTATATATATATATGATATATTACATATGTACATTATTATCATGCATATATATATATATACATTTATAGATAGATACCTGAAACTATGCATACATTATACATAAACAACAACATGCATATATATATATTATATAATATTATATATATATATAATAGATATATATATATATATATATATGCAAAATGCATATATATACAAATATATATATACATATAAATACATAGATTTTATATGTATATATAAAATATACATATATATACACAAATATATGTATGTATATTATAAACATATATTGTATATTATTATCATTTCACATTACTATTATTGCTACTAATAGTTCTATTACACAGATTTGCATATTCATCTATTAATTGCCCCTTTCCTCTCTCAAAAGAATTGTACAAGAAAAATATCAACAGGTATAATTTGGTCGCTTACATTCTTTAGTGAGTTAAGATATGTGTCATGTCGATTTCACTGAAGTAAGAACTCGTGTAATATTTGTTTTCTAACTCTCGGACTCATCAAACTCATGTTGATCTCAACGATATTTGAAGTCAGAATCTGAATGACAGGTTCTTTATTTCCAATGTTGCTACTCAGATACAATCTGAAGATCTTTGTTTAGTTGAATATATTCATCAGATGATAATATAGAAAGAAAATTTGCAACGTTAAGATGCTAGAAAGCTTATAACTATCGATTACAATATCTCAAGCTATTTATGGAGTTATACATTTTATGATTTTTCTTTTTTGACCTTGAATTCAGGGAGATAAGGACATCACCCACCGGCCTTTTGATTTTCCGGTCTCTGAAATGGTCTAGGCAGCAGCTATCTTCAAATAAAATACTTGGGCCACATTGTTTTTTCAATAGAGGGAACTCTCCTGAAGATATCCAAAGATAAGTTGAGAGAGTTACATCTGGTAACTGCTTCTATATATACAACACACTCACACCGCACACACACACACACACACACACACACACACACATATATATATATATATATAATATATATATAGTATATATATATATATATATATATATTATATATATATTTGTCAGGTCACTTTCGTGTGCTACTGGTAACAAGTAACCCAGTACAACCTGTTACATGGTCGGGCTTTCGGCGTCTAAACCGGCAACCCCACCAAGCTTGCTTGGTGAGGAGGGTGTTTATTGGACACCCTGCGGGATGAAAAGCAAAACCTGTCAAAGGGCGGAGGAACTCTTGAGAGTCAACGGCTATCCAATAAATGTGTATTTTTTTTTTAAGGCTTAAGGCTGTATCATGCGCGGGGACATAGAAATAATCGGACTGAATACCCGATCACGCGGTTAAACCATTGGGTGTGAAGGACTCCTAGCCTATGTTAGGGCACCCTTCTAGGAGAAGGTAACTCAGGTAACTCGGATAACTCCGACATAAAACATGCGGCTCAGTGGTTTCCGATGATGTTGACTTGTTCTTCTTTTCGGATTATGGCTGCTGTTGTTTAGTGAGTGGGATTGACTCAGTGCACAGCCTTTCCTCACTTTAAAAAAAATCTTCTTGCACAGGCATTGCACGATAGCAACATTGTTCATGATTATTGATAGTGCTGTGAGTCTCAACTGAATAGCTGGCTGTAGCTTTAAAAAGCAAATAAAAGTCACATTCGATCTCAGCACACAATAACAGTTAAGCTTCGTGCAATGGCCATACTCGATAACGTGGGGGCAGCCATCATATATATATATATATATATAATTCGGTTTAAGTAATTGAGATTCAAGTGAATTCTAATGAATTCACATGAATATGGTCCTTAACCAGGATGCATCGGAAATCTATATGGTGTTAACCATACGACAAGTGGGGTGATTACAAATAGGAAAAAAGCAACAAGAATGGATTAAAATCTCGGTACAATTGTTTCGTACGAGGACATCTTTAATAAGCTACAAAAAATGCAGTAAATACAGATGGCTCGTACTCGTCAGCCGAAAAAACATCAGAGAATTCCCAAACATCAAAAGTGGTAGATACAAAAGAGGGTGTAAGATTAACTGCAATGAAGAAAGTTCGATTCCTAGAGATCCGATGAAAGGTCTTAAACTTACAGAATTTGTGCATATTGTGTGTATATATATATATACAACGGACTACTTTCAGTTTCTGTCTACTTAACTCAACGTGCCGAAGTCAAAATTGTAAAGAGTTTCATCTAGATTTCTATCAAAGCCCCTCATACCAGCACTGAACTGATACTATATTTTATTGGCCCTAAGTGAATGAAAAGCGTAGTTGGCCTTCCGCAGGATTTGAAATCAGATCGTTGAGAACTGGAACAACTACTACAAAACATTTTCCCTACACACAAGCACCTGCGAATTCATTGTATGTTTATATGATGATCAATATTCTTAAATCTTATTGCAGTTGAATTTGTTGTTTGGTAACCCAGCCAATCATACTTTATGTAGTAAAGAGTGAGCAGGTAACAGGGACCCAAGAAACAAACCACAGATTCAGGACTAGAAAGATTTTGACATATGATAACCTTCTAGCTTGCCCCTCTGCTACATTACTCGATCACCATTCTTGCCATAATCGATCAGCATTTTAATATAACATCTGAAATGTTGATCTAGCATCATATCATCACCATTTTAATGACTCCAGAAATTTTTTGAGTCAAGTTTAACGTGATTTTGTTTCTTTCTTTTGTGTTTTGTAAGACAAAAAACTTCGTTAAAAAGTCATTCGCTCTTTCTCCTCACTTTGAATTACAGGCGTGTCTACATCCAAATGAGTAGTCTTCTAGCAGTGCAAAGGCAAACAATCTAACGTTATATACTGATAAATAAACAGAAATCAAGAAGAAAATTTAAAAAGGAAACCTTGAAACAAAATTTTAAAACTGGACACCATGCCTCTGGGATTTAAATCAGTTAATAACATAGGAAGAAAAACAAAACATTGTTTTATTGGCAGTTCTAGGTCATATGAAATACTACTCAGAGATCAACAATAACAAAAATTAAAAAAATATCATCTAGATAGTCATCAAGCAGTAATAGTGATAATAACAACACTGCAACCACCACAATTATCAACCTCCTCTTCCTACTCCTCCTACCCTATCTCCTCCTCGTCATCACCTCCTCTGCCATCATTGTCTTCATTATTTCCACCACCATCACCGAGCACAACCATTGCCATTAGCACCACCAGCATCACCAGCATCAACATCGTCATCGTTCTCATCATCATCATCATTATCATCATCAGAAATTTCACCATCGTCATCATCATCATCATCGTTGTCGTCGTAACCAAGAGGAAACCAACAAGGACACTAAAGTTGACTACCATAACAACAAACACAATAAAACAAAGCAGAAGAATACAAACAGATGTATCAGCGATTCTAAATAATACAACACAGCAACAAAATCAACATCAATAAGAGAAAATTACAATTATTTATTTTATTCATTTTTACTTCTTTACAATATATGTTTTTTTTTTCAATTTTCTGTAAAATAAAACAGAAATGAAACGAAAATTTATGTAAACTGTTGCTATTGTCTTTTTTCTTTTTTACACATGCAACAAGTTAGAGGATTCAATAGCTAAATAAAGAATGGTTTCCAAGAAATAATTAAACGAAAGCTATCCTATTTCGAAACGATGGTAACTCCCAACGTTATAACTAATTGCTTTATATGAATTTACCCCAGCTTTATTTTGGCTACAGGACACATTTTTTGTCACGAATTGGACGCTTTCGTTCTTTACTGATGAGGGATCGAGTTTATTTCATAATTTTGTTGGTTGTTTGGTGTCATTGTTTTTAGGAAAGAAAAGGTTCTTCGGTGTGAAATAGTCAAAATTTAACAATTACATAGACATTTTGGTAATATGTAAACTATAAGTCTGTGTATATAAAAACAATACGTGTGTAGTTTGTGCATATATGTATGAATTATACATGTGTGCGTATGAGCTTGTATGTATGTATTTATGTATGTACGCATGCATGCGTGTATGCATGTATGTATGCACATATGCAAGTATGTGTGTGTATAGGTGGATATGTATGTGCTAAAGCTATGTGTGTCTATGCGTATGGGTGTAGTAAGAAAATATATTTTGACACTGTTGGCTTTATATTAGACAGAAATAGGGGATATGAAAACGAAGAAATTTAGTTGCACAAAATTTAGTTGCATCTATCTATATATCTATCTACTTCTACGTCCATATGCATATATATTTTAATTATAAATAAATGAATGCATGTATGTGTATATATGTATATGTATATATATATATATATATAATATATATATATATATATATATATATATATATATTATATATATATAATATATATATATATATATAATATATATATATATATATATACACACCTTTATATACGCATATTATTTATACATTTATGTATGTGCGTGTATGCGAACGCACGCATTTATATATAATAGAAACGTCACGCAAAAATAGCAAAATGGTTCTTTCATATAAAGAATTTCGACGAAGAACTCGATAAAATCGAAACAATTTGAAGTTTAAAGCAATAATATTAAACATAAAGTTGGTTGAAAAGTAATGACACAGGGAAATGAAAATGACTCACATATACTACGGTAAATATGTTCATATTTCATATATCATTTTAATAATATATACAGACACACTCTCATGTTGTTAACACATGAAATATAGAAATTACTGGTGACAAGCCATCATCGGCGCTTAGCAACCGAAAAAAAAAAACTTTAACGGAAATGATTGCTTATATACTGATCATATGCCATATAAAAATTACCAAAGCGTGTTCAGTATTTCGATGCCTCTATGGTTGTAAAAAAATTATTTAAAAGATGATTTTTATATATCACCGTCTCTGTATTATAGAAGTAATTTTTGTTAAGAATATTATCTGTGCAATATTGCTTTTGCACCATATATATACATATGGGGGGAGTGTGTATGTGTGTTATTTGAAACTGTTTAACTTAGGTATCTATCCAAAGAAAAGTATATGTTTGATGAGAGACATTCGTCCTACGGTTCAACGAAATTAAATTAAACTGTTCCATTTCTTCAGAATATATTTATACATATGCATGCAACCACTGAACATCTCTGACCAGGAGTTCAATAGAAAGTTATGGGTCTTAGATCTGAAAAGGTTCTGCGCTCTTTCATCCAAACAAAGCCAGCATTTATTCGATCCATTCACATGTGGTATGGATTTATCAATTACTTACTATTTAATCACATGCGGTGTTTCGATATCTTTCAAAGTCCATACATAGCTAGCCAACTTAGTAGCTTTACTTTTGTCCCTAAGTCGGAAGGAGGCTATGTGATTAGCATAGCGATTTTTGAATTCTCCTTCACATAATCCAATATAGGTCATCTTATCAGTTGTATTATTATTCAGGGTTGCTGTACGTTCTGCCTCATATATGACAGATTTAATCTTACATCATTGGTCAAGAGGAGAGGATCCTGCGTCGCAGCAGTTGCAGCTGGATTCAGGTTCTTGGTGTTGACCACATGTAATGATACTTTTCATATTTGGGCAGCAGCTATAGGATAATTTCACAGATCGCCAATTGAATATTTTCCTGTATTTGTGAGTGGTTGGAAAGTGTTTCTCTAAGAGAGACAGAAATCTTTTATCAATGTTAGTTTTTATATTAAGGGAAAAGGGAGGGGTGGATCAAATAATTTTCCTTGGCCTATTTTTATTTTTTTTATAATCCTGATTAATACTAGAGTGGTTAGGTACTACTTAATCTTTGATACCCTAGATGTATTATTAATATTTTGATTAATAGGGGGATTATATATTATTTTCTCTTTGAAGCTACTATTGGCTAGGGCCTTATTATAGTAGGGGGCAGCTTTGTCGAAAATGTTTTTGGAAGAAGAGAAGTTAGACACTCTGTTGCTAATAATAGCTATAAGATTTTTAAATGCTGCAGTAGGGTGACACACACACACACACACACAACACACACACACACATACACACACATACACACATACACACACACATATATATACATATATGCACATATATACAACAAACTTAATAGGTGCTTATGTATGACAAAAATAGTCACAGAGTTTAGAACTCATTTTATAACATTACGCTAAACGCAAGTATTTCCTTACTTAAATACTAGTGAGTATGAGGCTACACAGAATTTATAATTAACTACAAATAATGCGGCGAGTAACTCAATATAAAAAATTAAAATTAAATACAAATATTTTTGATATTTCCAAAACTTAATTTCTGCAACAGGTTCAACTACTATATATAAACGTTCGCAACAATATACATAATAATAACATAATTATAATTGTTTGTGATCTCAGTATCATCTCATTGAGACGTTTTCAAATAATGTTCAAAGGTTTAATTATTTATTTTTCCTTTTCTTTTTTTTTTTTACCAGTTTCCGTCATTTGACTTCAACCATGCTGGAAAACCGCCTTGAAGGTTTGGTCGAATGCAGCGATCCAGGACTTATTTTTTAAGCCTACTACTTATTCTATCGCTCCCGTTGCCGAAGCGTTAAGTTACAGGGAGGTAAACGCACCAATACCAGTTGTCAAGCTGTGGCGGAGTGACAAACACAGTTACAAAACACACACTGATACATACATACATACATATATATGTGTATTATATATAAGTATATATATATATATATATATATATATATATATATAATATATATTATATATATATAATATATAGATATATTATATATATATTATATATATTATATATAACATACATATATACGCTCGCTTCTTCAGTTTCCGTCTACCAAATCCACTCACAAGTCTTTGGTCAGCCCAGTAGAAGGTTATAGTAGAAGACACTTACCCAAGGTGCCACGCAGTGGGACTTAAGCAGGAAAGTGTTGTTGAGAAGCCTTCTTCTTACCACACATCCACGTCTGTGCGTAGGTTTAGGTTTTCTACTTATCTTAACAATGAATCTATTGCCGGACCGCTATGATATGGAACATAATCAACAAAACTGATTTGAAAAAGGGTAAACGTAAACAAGACACAAACTAACAAAGATACAAAAACCGTCCTTGCAGCAGCTAACGATAACACCTACAGCCATAATAGATCGTTAGCCACTACACACATTTTTTCCCTCCTTGTTTTTTCTGTGTCCTTTTTTGTACAAGAGCGTAGGCTCGAAGCGTAAAAG
The DNA here is from genome assembly GCF_006345805.1 of Octopus sinensis. Classification (NCBI taxonomy): domain Eukaryota; kingdom Metazoa; phylum Mollusca; class Cephalopoda; order Octopoda; family Octopodidae; genus Octopus; species Octopus sinensis. The sequence continues at coordinate 111,655,396 of NC_042999.1, forward strand.
ACTTTTTCTATTCCTGAATGTTATACTAATACATCTGTTTGTTTTGTACACCACTTTTCTTCGTCTTTTGTTTTTTTCGCAAACTCTTCCTATATATATATATATATATTGCTTTCTCTCTCTCTATCTCTTTCACTGTGTACACACACATACTCTCTCTCTCTCTCACACATACACGTATGTATGTATGTATGTATATATATATATACACACACACACATACATATATATATATACTAATACATATATATATATATATATATGTGCATGTATTAGTATATATATATGTGTGTGTATATATATATAAATATATATATATATAGGCGCAGGAGTGGCTGTGTGGTAAGTAGCTTGCTTACCAACCACATGGTTCCGCTATCAGTCCCACTGCGTGGCACCTTGGGCAAGTGTCTTCTGCTATTGCCTCGGGCCAACCAAAGCCTTGTGAGTGGATATGGTAGACGGAAACTGAAAGAAGCCCGTCGTATATATGTATATATATATATATGTGTGTGTGCGTGTATGTTTGTGTGTCTGTGTTTGTTCCCCTATCATGGTGTGTTTATGTCCCCGTTACTTAGCGGTTCGGCAAAAGAAACCGATAGAATAAGTACTGGGCTTACAAAGAATAAGTCCCGGGGTTGAGTTGCTCGACTAAAGGCGGTGCTCCAGCATGGCCGCAGTCAACTGACTGAAACAAGTAAAAGTGTAAAAAGTGTAATATATATACATACATACATACATACATACATACATACATACATACATACATACGTGTATGTGTGTGAGAGAGAGAGAGTGTGTGTGTACACAGTGAAAGAGATAGATAGATAGAGAGAACAATAGAGAGACTTAAAATTGTACTTGTTTGTCAACTGACTGGATATAATGTACGGGCTTCGTCCTCAAAGCGACCATTTCTACATATGCGTACATATACTCACGCGCATTTGCGTCTTGTCCCATTTTTATATTTTTTATATATAAAAAATATAGCGGCGCACGTACACTTTGGTTTCTTATATGCAAGTATATATATCTAAATTTTGTACGACTCTATTATTCTTTCCATTCTTTCCTTCTTTCTGTCAACCCTTTCACGCTTACTTCGTTCAATCCACTCTTCGTTCTTTCCTGGCCTTCTCTTCATGCTCACTTTCCCTCCTCTTTCACTTGACTGTGTCCCTTTCATTTTTTTCTCGCCCCTACTTAATTCATCTATCCTTCTGTCTCTATCTCTCTCTCTCTTCTCTCCCCACGTGACCGGTGTTCAGCCAAGCCTGACCTTTCTTTATTCGACTGCCATCCGTGCAACATCTATATTCCTCCATGTGCCTGCCAAATCTTATGTCCCTGCTGTAAGGCTTTACTTCCACACACTCCAGCTTATTTTAATTCGTCCTTAGTCGAAAACACATGTTGTTATGTCCTGTTATTTTCATTTGTATTTGTGTAACATTTCTCCGTTCCTTTTCCGTTCTTGTTTTCATATTCATTCGCTGCTTTCTTCAAAGGAATCTAATGCCCTTAGCTTAGTTTTTCCTTGGGGTTGGTCAGATGGGAACAATCTCGAATATAACCAGCCGAAATTGTAAAGATAATCTGGAACTTGACTGAGGATAGAAAACTCCGAGTGACCCGTCCTTGCTTCCTTTGTATTGTCTGTGTGGATGTTTTGTTGTCCCTTTTTTTATCACCTGTCTCGATGTTTTGCGTTCTTGTCCCATTTTTGCATTATGTATATATATATATATATAACAGATAAATAGATAGATATACACATATAGGTATGCAAACACACACACACATACATACATATATATATATATATACTAGCAGTATCGCCCGGCGTTGCTCGGGTTTGTAAGGGAAATAACTATATAAGCATTTTTAGTAAGTTAGAGCAAAAAAATAGCAAAAAATGCATTAAAAATGGAATAAAAAATGATGGTAATTTTTTTTTAAATCGTTGACTCATCGT
>NC_042999.1:111664876-111712376 GCF_006345805.1 Octopus sinensis
TTTAATAATTTACATAAATTTTCAACATGCGCAACATAAAAATGACTACTGAATCTTACAGAGCTACATGCAAAAATGAATAAAGCAGTAGGTACACACCAGAGCAAATATACAACATTGATGTAACATTTTTGGGTGCGTATACCTTGGCAGAATTTGAAGAAGAAAAATCAACACCAGCATTTGAAGATTAAAGAAAATGTCGCTTACAGGCACTTCGTCGGTTACGACGACGAGGGTTCTCAGCCTGCCCTTGAAATTAACGTGCAGTTAGCTGAGCACTCCGCAGACACGCGTACCCTTGACGTAGTTCTCAGGGAGATTCAGAATGACACTGAATGTGACAATTCCGGCCCTTTGAATTACAAGTTCAACACATTTTTGCCAGCTCACAAGGCTTTGATTGGTCCGAGGACACAGTAGAAGACAATTGCCTGAGGTGCTACGCAGTGGAACAAAACCCGGAACCGCGTGGTTAGAATGAAAGCTTCTTATCACACAGCCATGCCTGCGCCTATAAAGATTATAAGACTCACTGATTTTCATTTCTAATTTTGGCACCAGCCAACAATTTCGGGAGAGGGAGTTAAGTCGATTCTATGAATTCCATTGTTCAACTGGTGTTTACTGGCCAGCAATTTCAAGGGAATGTTTATGTCAAGTATATTAATCACAGAGCTCAAGTGTTACTCACTTTATCGACACCAAAAGAACGAAATGCAAAGTCGACTTCGGTGGTATTTGAACTCAAACCTTAAAGAGCCGGAACAAATGCTTTTATGCATTTCGTTCGGCGTACTTAACGATTCTGCTAGCTCGATACCTATTTCTTTACTACCCACAAGGGGCTAAACACAGAGGGGACAAACAAGGACAGACAAACGGATTAAGTCGATTACATCGACTCCAGTGCGTAACTGGTACTTAATTTATCGACCCCGAAAGGATGAAAGGCAAAGTCGACCTCGGCGAAATTTGAACTCAGAACGTAGCGGCAGGCGAAATAAGGCAAAGCATTTCACCCGGCGTGCTAACGTTTCTGACAGCTCGCCGCCTTGCTAGCTCGATACCATATTACTAGAAGTGCCATCAAACAGAGATATAATCAACGACTGTTCACTGTGACCATCCTGATTGTATGTGCAACTACGTTTTCTAATGTGACTCTTTATTACTTCATTATTACTAAATTGAGCGATATTTGACTGTTATTTTAAATAGGTCAAGTGATCTACTTGAAATAACAGTGTGGAGAATAGCGTCCGAAAGCTGCGGTTGGTGATCTTATTTTAGTTTTTAGTCCAAGAATATTACTCATATCCTCCCACTCCCAATCTTCCATATTATCTGACACTCTGAAATGATATATATAGTGCTATCCGTGATTTATGGATTTGTCCAGGAATTTTTTGCTGCTTTTATTACTAGGAAATATTTTCCCCTCTTCTGTTATGGAATTTACTTCAATCATGTTGTTTGATTTTCTCACGGCATTTATTTAACCTTTACATTCTATTCGTAAAAACGTAGCCTGCGCGTGCGTGTGTGTGTGTGTGTGCACATGCATGCATATATATGTATTCATATATATTGCTTTGACTTGCCTTGAGACCTTATCTCCTCCATGAAGTCGTCGGGGTAATGTAACATATGGTGTATCTAGAGAATTTTTTTAGACCTTGCAGAGCCCATCTTTATCCAGGAGATATCACAGTTAACCTCTTGAAGGATACAGACAGAAAGAAATATGTGTGGGGAAAGACTATTAATTTTTTAAAATTTATATGAAATTAATACGTTTTATCCAATAATATTAATAATACTTTTTAAAATATGCTTGTTATATCAAACCTGAATATTAGTATACGGTTATCCAGCATTTCAGCCGATATATCTTCCTTCAACAATCGAATCCTGTATTGCAATAACTGATAAAATCGAAGTTGGTTTTAAAATAAAATTAGTTATATGAATAAGTCCATTCTTAACAATGTAAAAATAGGAAACGTACAATCGTTTTTTTTTTTTGTTTGTTTGTTTGTTTATTTGTTTTTTAGGTGTATTCAGGTTGAATGTGAATACACGTATCGCAAACCAGTTCTTTTACCACTTTCGGGAGAACAACACTATAAAACGGAAATAAGTGGAAATTTTACCGGTGAGTGTGTTAAATTATAAGGCACAAAAAGGAAATGACTCTCCCCAGACACAACAGAACACTATAAAACGTTTTAATAGAAATAATGCATTTATCATAGAAAGAGGAAACATTAACAGTACAAAATAACGTAAATTGTTCTTTAAATAAATCAGTATATGTATCTTATTGGCATTATAACTCTCTCACAAGCTACAAGAAAAACATAAATAATTCACATCTTTCTAAATCTATAATTTATTGTGCAAACGTAGTTAAAATTGATAATTCAGTTCTCAAATATTATATAGTGTTAAATGAAAATGCATGCAAAGCACAATTTAATCAGTATTAGTGTTCTTTCAGAAACCCGGAATGGTCTTTAGACACCAGTTTGTCAGTCTCTGAAATATATCAATGTTAAGGGCTATTAAATTGTTTCGAATATATCGCATATATTACAATCCTTATGAGCAGTATAATAGCGGAGGTGATCTTTGATTTTCATGAAAAATGAATATATTGTTTTATAAGTGCTTCATCATGAACAGCATGAATGGTTGTTATTTTTTGTCATAAATCAAAATATTTCTTACAATATTTTGGATAAGCTAACGGCAGAACACTGAATAGTCGCATAAAAATATTCATGCATGCTCTAAAACAATGTAAAAGTTTTTCTTTAGTTAACGCAAATAAAAATTCGATATTTTTGTCATCATATATCAAAACGAACTACATGAAAATCTTTTATATTCTCAACGCATTAATTCAGCGTTTTTAAGATTAATCCTCTATATGAATACAAAAATGATTTTTCATTTATTACATTGATTACTGAAAAATCGGTAAACGGTATATCTTATACTTTCTGTCAATGTAATTTCAGATGAAAATAAAATTTATAGGAGTCTGAATTTTTTTATTAAGTTCTTTAGTCAATATATCTGTGTGATGCGTGTTTGTAAGTGTGTGTGTGTAAGTGAGTATATATATGTATAAATAAACGCAAATGGCGTTTAAAATTTACGACAGCTGTTTCAGTAGAACTTTACTTAATGTAGTCATAAAAGATTACATCATAATATACAATGGTGAGTCGGATTTATGGTTATAAGTTGGATTTGATACTTGCATATGTACGGTCGGTTGCCGCATTTGAAGTCAGTAATGTTGTTATATTTTACTGTGTGTTCTATGTGACTGTACCTAGCCATTGTCGATGTCCCGTGATTCTTAAGAATCCTCATAACTAGATTATATATATAGTTTACTGTTCCGTTATAAGTAGGGTCAATAAAAAGTTCTCCATCCAGTGCGATATAAATATAATTTAATGTATACAGTATTTAAATAAGAGCTACTAATAGTTTCATGTATGTGTTAATTCATAGTCATTTCATATATTTTATATATTATCGATCTGCATTTGCTTTACGCTTAGTCAGTTATTCTCGTAGACTTTGTATAGCATTGCGTTATCGATGTATTAAACGTATATTTCCATATATACATATACCTGCATACATATATGTTACACACATATACATACATGGATATATATATGTATATGTGTGTGTGTGTGTATGTGTGTGTGTGTGTGTGTGGTGTGTGTGTGTGTGTGTGTGTGTGTAGGTATGTGTATGTCATTATACAGTTTCATTTCAAGATTTCTTGCCAATAAAGAGGCGGTTTGTAACCCTGACCCAAGGCTCCTTTATTGGAATTTCAACATCAATAACAGGATATTTTTATATGTATGTATGTATGTATGTATGTATGTATGTATGTATGTATGTATGTATGTATGTATGTATGTATGTTTGTATGTATGTATGTACGTATGTATGAATGTATAAATACAATACATATATATATATATATATATATAATAATGTTCGTCCTTCGGGTTCGAAGATGACCATTGACATCATTTGGTGGAATTGCTGCTATGAGACAGGAGGTGGCTGGTGAGGCCAATCCGGGCAAGAAAGCTCCTCCCACAGGTGGGGCAGAAGTGGGTAGGGGCTGTGCTATTGGTGCAGGTGGCTCTGGCTTTCCGCATCTGGAGTTTCTGTTCTGCTGACTGAATCCGTCTCTCCTCGGGTGTCTTTGCTCCTGTGGTGATTGCGCTGCGCCAGGATGAGCGGTCGGCAGCAAGTGTCTCCCAAGTCTCTGTGCCGATGGAGAAGTCTTTGAGAGAGACTTTGAGACTGTTCTTGAAGCGCTTCTTCTGCCCTCCGACTTTGCGTTTGCCCTGGCTTGAATTCACCGTAGAAGAGCTGTTTTGGGATGCGAGTGTCGGACATGCGGGAGACGTGGCCTGCCCATCTCAGCTGGGCCTTGCGCATGATCGTGATGGCGCTAGGGAGATCTGCCTGCTTCAGAACTTCTGTGTCTGGGACTTTGTCCTGCCAGCGGATGTGAAGGAGGTTCCGAAGACACCTGAGGTGGAAGTGGTTTATCTGACGCTCGTGCCTTCAGTAAGAAGTCCACGTCTCGCAGCCGTATAGTAGGGTGGTAAGCACGACTGCCCAGTAGACTTTCAGCTTGGTGTTGAGGCTGATTCCTCTCCGCTCCCAGACTTTCTTTCGCAGTCTCCCAAACGCGCTGCTTGCCTTGGAGATTCTGTTGATGATTTCAGCATCTATGTTGGCATTGCAGGAGAGAGTGCTGCCCAGGTAGGTGAAGTTTTCCACCGCTCGTAGGATCCGTCCGTTCACCTTTATCTGAGGCTCATGGTATTGTTTTCCGGGGGCTGGCTGAAATATCACTTCAGTTTTCATGGCACTGATGGTGAGACCGATGTTGTCACAGGCTGATGAGAACCTGTCCATCCCGAGCTGCATCTCCTGCTCATCGATTGCGTTAAGTGCGCAGTCGTCAGCAAAGAGAAAGTCTCTGACGACTGTCTCCCTCACCTTTGTGACGACCTGCAATCTTCTGGAGTTGAAAAATTTCCCGTCCGCCCTGTACTTGATGTCGATACCGGACTTGCAGTCCCTGAAGGCGTCGGACAGCATTGCTGAGAACATGATGCTGAACAGTGTTGGGGCCAGGACACAGCCCTGCCTGACTCCGTTGGTCACCTGGAAGACTTCAGATGAGTTGCCGTCTTCAAGGACTCTGGCTGTCATTCCGTCGTGGAACTGGCGGACAATTACAATAAATTTTCTGGGGCAACCAAATTTTCCCATGACCTTCCAGAGTCCCTCCCGACTGACTGTATCGAAAGCCCTGGTGTGATCAACAAAGGTCATGCAGAGGTCAAGGTGCTGCTCCATGCATTTCTCCTGGAGCTGGCGTGCGGCGAATATCATGTCAGTGGTCCCTCGACCCGCGCGGAAGCCACCTCTCAGGGAGAAGGCCTTGCTCCAAGTGTTCCAGAAGGCGGTCAAGCAGGACTCGGGCCAGGATCTTGCCTGCTATGGACAAGAGGGAGATTCCTCGGTGGTTGTCGCAGGACTGCCGATCTCCTTTCCGCTTATAAATGTGGACGATTGTTGCGTCCCGGAAATATTGAGGGAGTTGTTCCCTGTCCCACATCGACTGGAACAGGCTGGTGAGCTGACTGATCATGGTGGGGCCGCCCGACTTGAACACCTCTGCAGGTATGGCGACAGAGCCTAGAGTTTTTCCTGGGGGATTTTTTTTGATGGCTCTGCTCACTTCCTCGACTGCAGGGGGAACAGCCAGCTCGTGGTTTGTCGGCACCTGGGGGAGTCGTGCGATGGTTTCCTCGTTGATCTGGGCTGGTCGGTTGAGCACGATGTTGAAATGCTCCGCCCATCTCTCCAGGATCAGCCTCTTGTTAGACAGGAGTGAGGTTCCATCCGAGCTGAGCAGGGGGGTTGATCCAAAGGAGGAATGCGGTTCATAGACAGCTTTCAGTGCCTCGTAGAATTTCTTAGTGTCGTGTTTGTCTGCGTATCCCTGAATCTCATCTGCCTTGGCGCTTAACCATGCGTCTTGCATGAGGCGGAGTTTTGCCTGGACTGTACTGCGAATGTTGTTGAAAGCAGCCTTCTTTGCCGTGCAGGTGGTGTCATTTTGGTGGGACCGCAGCAGACAGCGTTTCTCTTCCAGGAGCTTTTGGATTTCCTGGTCGTTTTCGTCGAACCAGTCCTGGTGCCTCGTAACTTGGCCTAGAGTTTCAAGGGCGATGGAATGAACCGTGTCCCTGAATGATTCCCACTGCTCATCGATGCTGGACTGGTCATTCCGAATGTCCAACAGCTTGCTGTCCATACGTGACTGGAGATCTTGTGCAGTCAGCTGGTTCTTTAATTTCGTGATGTTAAGCTTCCTCGTCACTTTCTGACCCTGTGGTCTTCTCTTAGGTTGGATGTAGAAATCCATCCTGGAGATGATGAGGCGATGGTCCGTCCAGCAATCAGCTCCACACATGGCTTTGACCAGTCTCACGTCCCGCCTGTCTTTCGCCCTGACGATGACGTAATCTATCAGATGCCTGTGTTTGGAGCGTGGATGCATCCATGATGTCTTGTTGCGTGTTGGCAGATGGAACAAGGTGTTGGCGATGGTAAGATCATGAGAGGCGCACGCCCGCAGGAGGAGCTACCCGTTGTTGTTGCACTTTCCGATTCCTTGCTTTCCCAGTACGCGATGCCAGGCTTGGTGGTCAGTCCCGACACGGGCATTAAAGTCCCCAAGAATGATGAGCTTCCCAGGCATGGCTGACGTGATGAGGGAGTCGAGTTCCTTATAGAACCTGTCCTTAACTTCTTCAGGGTTGGTCATGGTGGGGGCGTAAGCGCTGATGGTGGTCGCACTAATCTTGTTTCCAAGTGGGAGCTGCATCTTCATCAGCTGGTCGTTGATACCCTCGGGGGAGCTTTCCAGTTTCCGCACGTGTACTGACTTGATGGCAAAACCAACACCAGCCTCACGACGCTCTTCGCTGCTGCGACCACTCCAAAAGAAAGTGTAACCGCCGCCCGTCTCTGTCAGCTGGCCTTTGTCCGCAAGGCGGGTCTCACTCAGTGCTGTGATATCGACATTGTATCGGCTCAGTTCTCTGGCCACCAGGGCAGTTCGTCTCTTTGGTCTGTCTGCTTTGGTGTTGTCAAGCAGAGTTCTCACGTTCCAAGTTGCGAAAGTGAGCACCTTTGTTCGTTTTCATTCTTTGCTTCGACCGCTTGGAAAGGATACCCGCCAGCCGAGGTTTGCTGACCAGGGTGGGGTGAGGCAGGCTATGTTTAGGGCAACCTTTTCTAGCCCCGTCCTCATGCTGCGGAGGCGAGCAGAGCGATCCTGAAGAGGGCTGCTCGGTCACTGAGGAGGCTGCCGGACTCCACTGCTGCCTCAGTTCAGTGCGGGGCGACCACATGTCCTGAGCCGCCTGTGTGTGGATTCCCGACTGCAGCTCCCAGTGTATCCTCACCTGTTACTTCGCCGTTTCCCCATCGCCACAGGACTTGGTGATGTTGGTGTCATGATGTCATGACGTGCACGTGACTTGGATTATAGTGAGGGTGACTTGCGCAGGATCGGCCTCACTCTCTCGTCCTGGTGCGCCGGATCCAGTGGCAAGACAAAGTCAAGGCCAGGATGCAGGAGCCGCCGGAAGGTGGCACGCATGGCGCAATCCAACCGCCTTATGGGCTCCACTCCGGATTTATGTAGGTTTTTGGATGGCCATTGACTCATGAGAGAGTTCCTCTACCCTTTGACAGGTTTTGTTTTTAGTCCTGCTGGGTGTCCAAATCACCCTCCTCACCAAGAAATGTTGGTGGGGTTGCCAGTTTAGTCGCCAACGACGCGACCATGTAACAGGTTGTACTGGGTTACATGTTACCAGTAGCTCCAAGCGGAGACCTGACATATATATATATATATATATATATATATATATGTAGGTAGGTAGGTAGGTAGGTAGGTAGGCAGGCAGGCATGTATGTATCAGCTTCATTTCATCCTGCATTACTTGAGCATTCGTAGATGTAAATTGACGTCGAAATCATAGGATACCTGCATGTATACATGCCCATACAGACACACACACACACACGCACACACGCACACACACACACACACAATCACAAGCACAAGCACACATGTATGTATATATATTTATATATACGACAGAACGACAGAAGGAAGAAAATATCTTGAACTTGTATATATGCCATTCTACGCGCGCACGCACACACACACACACACACATTACAAACACCAAACTCACCAGACATTCACACACGGGCACTCGCACGCACACTCACATTACCAAACTATTTTTAACGCCTTCTTTCTAGTGCCAGGCCTATTTATATAAAATAGTCATCTGCTGATAAATGCCGCCATTTATTCTGTCATCAGTGTAAGATTTACCACTTTCTGTAAGATATATATTGGACAAGAGCGTGAATCTTCATGTATAGGAGGTCATTCTTATGTCTTACAGCTGTTGTTATGATACATAATGTCGGTGTTGACAACGAGGTGTGGAACATTGTAGACTGTGTGAAGTTGTTCCTGTCGTAGAGTAAGAGCAGTGAGACAGACAAAGAGTGGTGCAAGTTCTGATGATGAAGTTGCTAACGGTAGTGGTTGCGGTAATAAAGATATAATGGTCATACAATTGTTGTGGTATTTTAGCCCTAGGATAAATGTGATCAAGCAGAGCAAGCCTATAGTCAAAGGCGTTCCAACTGCCACTCGCCTCTCTTTTAATTATATGCAAGGAACCTAAAAGGAACTTCTTTTCTATTAAAGTGGGGTGTAATTAAAAAGACATTTGATCAGCAGAAGAAGTGGCTGTGTGGCAAAAAGTTTACTTCCGAACTACAAGGTTCTGGTTCAGTCCCACTGCGTGGCATTTTGGACAAATGCCTTCTACTATAGTCCTGAGCAGACCAAAACCATTTGAACGGATTTGGTTGACGGAAACTGAAAGAAACCTCTCGTAGATAGATAGATAGATAGATAGATAGATAGATAGACTGGCAGGTAGGTGGATCTCTGTGTGTGTCTTTTAGTGTTGTTTGTCATTAGCTCTACTTAACAATTACTACTAGTTTGTTTGCGTCCCCGTTGCGTCCCAGTTGAGTAAAAGTAACCGGTAGAAGAATTACCAGGTTTAAAAAACAAGTACTAGGGTTGATTCGTTCGACTAAAACCCATCAAGGAGGCGCCCCATCACGGATGCAGGTCAATCAATGAAACAAGTAAGAAGCAGACCCATAGAAACACCCCATGTTTGGGGAGTTAATGAATAGAAGCAGTTCTTTTTCTTTAACGTCGGGGCAGTTCTGATCGATAAAACCTGAGCATTCTAACCGTAATCGTCCTATCGTCTTTTCAGTGCTATCTTTTTTCCAGACCTACATGATGCAATGCTTTCCTTTCTGTGACAATATAATGTGAAATAATGGGGAGTAATTAATGTAGTTGGTTTGTTGATAATGATATTGTTGGCTTGTCCAGCTTATGCGTACATTCAGCTAGAACAAGCAGCCAAATCTTACTCTATCATCGTTTAATGGTTTTTTGTTGTTATTATTTTAATCCCCACCTGCTAGTCGACCATTATCTACGGGTAAAGCATTTCGACCGTCACTAACCCTCTGCCCCTTATTGCTTTCTAGCTAAACTATAACCTGGGTAATATGCATCCTTCGCTTTCATTAAATAGCAGACTGTAACGTGAAGACATTTTAGCTGCTATTTTAGGGAACCAAGTGGACATGTATTCACAACCGTCTTAATCAATCAATTAACACGCAGCCAGGTGCAAATTGCTATCCCACGTTTGCTCGATTCTTTTCTTTTTCTTTTCTCCCTCGTTATTATTTTCATTATTGTTGTTATCGTTATTATAACTAGGGCTGTTATTATTTTTAACCGTTTTCTCTCTTGCCCCTGACTCTTTCTACCTTCTTTTTCTCTTTATACTTTTCCTATCTATTTATCACCATCTAACATCATCTTAAAGTGTCTCTCATTCTTAATCTTTTCCCCCGCACAAACAGTCGTAAACACATATGCATCCGAAACACAGTTGAGTATAATCACGTATTTATACTTACACATATGCATACTCGCCTACACACTCTCACACGCACTTACAGAGAGAGAAACACACAGATAGACGAAGAGATGAGAAAAAGATAGAAAGACACACACATACACTTCACTTGGTCATTCCACCACTAACTGCTTGCCGTCAAACTAAGAATTTTGGCACTTAGATTGGATCCTTAATTCATTTCTGCGTGTACTGTCTGCGCGTGTGATGTATGTACGTATTTATGAGTATTACCCTGCCTGCCAAAACTATGAAGTATTACATAGTTAAAGCCGGTACACATAACAAATCTTCTAAAGCTGTCCGCTATTATCACCACAACTGTTTACTCTTCACATTCTAAAGATGTCCTCTTTCAATCAGATTTATGCATAAATATTTTCTTCTCCTTTCGCCCGTCAAGTTTCAAACCTACGAAATGTTTTATTGTTTGTAAACATTTGCTTCCTATCTATGATCCACCTTACTTGAGTAAGGATAACAAGGAGAAAGTTAAAATAATAATGATTTCTTAGATCGGCATAAGGCCACGAGTTTCTAAATTTATTCAACTGACCACACTCTATGATTGGTGACGATGTTATCGATCCTGGAAGCATAAAGAGCAACCATGATCATTGTAAGGGTTAAGTTTTGAATATAAAATGCCGCCTATCCCCAATTTTCTTTTTCATCATCGTCTTCTTCTTGTTCTTGTTGTTGTTGTTGTTGTTGTTTTGTTGTTGTTCTTCTTCTTCTTCTTCTTCTTCTTCTTATTATTATTATTATTATTATTATTATTATTATTATTATTATTATTATTATTATTATTATTATTATTACTATTATTATTATTATTATTATTATTGAGTGAGAGAGCAGTGCATACCATCAAAGTGACACTGGGGTAAAATATACGAAGCCCAGTATACCCATCATGACTACCCATCTAATAAGGGTACACTAGGCACATGCATCACAACCATATGTGCGCGACATTGTGATTTCATATCAAGATAAACAGCACATGACTATTGTTATGATTATTGTTATTATTATTATTATTTTTTATTATTATTATTATTATTATTATTCTATGTTTGACTTTTGCTTTATATTTGTACAAGTTGGCTCCAAGTCTCACCCAGAGACCTCAAGAGACAACAGGGTTGGAAGTTCATGTTGTTGTTATGCCTAGTGTGCTATATATTTGGGGGGTGGGGGTGTTGTACTAATGAATGTCTAAAAAAAAAAAAAAAGTTTTTTTTTTTTTTTTTAAAACCGAAAATTATGTTGTTTTAAACCTTGAGGTTACATAGAGAGTATTTTGCGTAGGATGAGCAGTTCCCATGAGCACTATCTTTTGAACTTCTGCCATTTTTGGGTTTCCTGGTATCTGAGTTAGGTAGCTATCAGCCCCTTTTGCTATCATTCCCAGGGCACCTATGACAACAGGTATTGTTTTAGTCTTCAGCTTCCACATTTTGCTGATTTCTATTTCAAGATCTTTATATTTGCTCAGTTTTTGGTAGGTCCTGACAGATACGTTTATATCGATTGGGACAGTCATATCAATGAGGAGGCATGTTCTTTGTTTGAAGTCTTTCAATATGATGTCTGGCCTATTTGCATCTATCTTCCTGTCAGTTTGAATGGTGAAGTTCCAGAGGAGTGAGATGTGGTCATTTTCAAGCACTGGGGGTGGTTTGTGTTCCCACCAGTTTTTTTCATGGGGCAAATCCAGGTTTTTACAGATTACCCAGTGAATATATTGTGCAGCTCTATCGTGCCTGTTGAGATACTCTGTAGGCGCTAGAAGACTGCACTTGGTTTCATTTTGTTGCTTGCATACACGACACGTTGGACTGCTTCTGATCTTTAATATGTTGGCCTGGTAGTTTCTTGTTGGTAGGCATTGATCTTGAGCTGCTATGATAAACCCCTCTGTTTCAGATTTTAAGCCAGAGGCCATTAGCCATTGATGGGTCAGGGCTTTGTCGATATCTGCATTATTCGCTCTCTTTGGGTATTTGCCATAGAGAGGTTTTTCTTGCCATTTATTATTCAGAATATCTAAGGCCGCAGTTTTGGCACGGGTTTTCATGCGCCTAGCTTTTTCTGTGCTGTTTCTTGTATGTCTATCTCTAATTCCGAAATTGGTTGTATTCGGAATTCACTTAGATATTCCTTTGCCTGTTTTGTGACTGAGTATGATGTTTTCTTGTTTTCATGTTTTGAGACAAGTTTTAACATCCAGTCCTCAGAGTTTTTCAGGTAGGTGTCTAGGCCAATTGTAGCAATCTTCATTGTTATTGCCAGTTGCAAAAGACCACGGCCTCCCTCTTTTCTTGGCAGATAGAGTCGTTCTGTATCTGCCTTAGGGTGGTGCATTCTATGCATTGTCAACAGTTTCCTTATTTTTCTGTCGAGCTGACATATTTCAGTAATTGACCAGTTAACAATATTGAAACTGTAAGTCACGACTGGTATAGCTAATGCATTGATTGCTTCGATCCTGTTTCTTGCATTCAGCTCTGTCTTGAGTATTGCTCTCACTCTTCGATAGCATTCTCTCCTGATCCTTTCCTTCATCTCTGAATGCCTTATTCCGTTCCCTTCAATTACCCCTAGGTACTTGTAGCTCTCCGCTGGGTCTAGTTCTTTTATGACATTCTGTTGGTCAAGGTTAACGTTAGATGTTTCTGTCATTTTTCCTTTGATAAAGGTAGCTTTGCACATTTATCGAGGCCGAATTGCATTCTGATGTCGTCACTGAATTGTTTGACTATCGCTAGTAAGCCCTTGAGTTGTTGATCATTTTTTAAAAAGCTTTAAATCATCCATGTAAACGAGATGATTTATATTTTTATCAAACATTTTATACCCGTACTGCCGTCATTGAGCAGCTTTGAGAGAGGTATTAAGGATAAACAAAAGAGGAGTGGTGACAGTGAGTCACCCTGGAAAATGCCACACGAAATTTTTACATCACCAGCATTTAGGGATTCACTGTCACTGTTCAGAGTTAGTGTGGTTCTCCATGATCTCATACTTACAGTCAAGAAGTTTCGCAGAGTAGGTGCTATCTTATACATTTCCAGGCATGTCCTAATCCAGCTATGTGGTAGGCTATCAAAAGCCTTTTTATAGTCTATCCAGGCTATTGATAAGTTTTGTGCCGTTTGTGACAATCTTCTAAGATCATCTTATTGACGAGTAGTTTGTCTTTACAGCCGTAGGATCCACGTTTACATCCTTTCTGTTCATTAGGGAATATGCTGCTGTCTGTTAAAAAACTATAGGTATATTCCGTCAGGACAGATGTTAGTGTTTTGTACATAGTTGTTAAGCAGGTTATGGGTCTATAGTTTTTTGGTTCATTTGTTTCTTCACTTTTTGGAAGCAGGAATGTTAACCCATTAACTAGCCAAGGAGGCATCCTACTAGGGTGTTGCAAAACATCATTGTACAGTTCTGTTAGCAGTTCATGGCTCTCTGGGAAGGCATTCAGCCAGAAGTTAGGAATTTTATCCTTTCCTGGAGACTTCCATTTGCTTGACCTCCTGAGAGCAGATCTTATATCTTCTACCTTGACACCCTCCCACTTTTGCTCTTCTAAGGGGTCCAGTTCTGTAGATATTCTGTCAATCCAGGGGCCTTTTCGTTGTGTGTTTTTTCTTCTGCCCAGATTTTATTCCAAAATCTCTGCACTTCTTCTTTTGATGGTACAGACCTGCAGTAAACGCTGTTTTTCCTATCTTCCTGTAAAAATTCTTGGTGTTTTTTTTAACATGTTGTTGTCCTTGAAAAATCTAACACGCTTTTCATACCTCGCTATGCGGGCAGCTTTGGCAGATACCTTTTGTTTGATGGTTTCTATGGTGGCATCAATATCAAGTATAGTTTTCATATTGTATTTTTTCAGTAATTTTTGGGTTTTTGTAGGTTTGGTAGTCTTGTGAGCCTTAAGGTTTTTCAAATATTCAATGTCAGATCTAAATACTTAATTTGTTGTTGCAGACGCTCTTGCCAAGAAGGCTTTTTGTGGGACTGTTGCCGTTTTCTAATCTTTACACCACATAGGATCGTTGAGATTTTCGCGGATGCATAGTATAGGTGGTTGAGGTTTGTGATATCAACATCATTAACATATTAACTGAAATTATATCCTTAAGTGCAAGCCGGATTTTACCAATTATTTTCATGTTTGGTTAGAGTTGCGGATTTTAGGAAGTGTATCACGCTCATCCATGCTGGTTTCTTTAATTTTCAGCCATTCAATCATGATTTGATTTTTTAGCTCATGTAGTTCTGTTGGGTCAATATTTGTGTGACTTTCTTTATCTATTTGATGCTCATCTGTCTTAGTGTTTATGATTGGTTCAGGGCGTATTTCACTTTGCCTATCACTTATACTAACTCTTTCAATCCTCTCTTCGTTTTTATCCGCCCTGGGCTGGTCTATAATCATTTCCTCTGTTTATCTTCTCTTCTCTAGCTGCAGCTTCGTTCATTTTATCCGATATTGCTTGTCTAACCTGATCAATCTCTACTTCAGTCAGTAATTTCTTTTTTATAATGTTTCTTCTAACATTGGCAAGCTTGTTATTGTCTATGTAGGGTCTTACTTCAGGGTGTTTCTGTCTCCAGTTTAAGTATGCTTGTACAGTGCTAGACTTATCTGTGGGGAAATATATGGCATGGTAGAAGGCCTCAAGAACTTCTTTATTATCTTCCCTAGACCATTTTTCCTTCTTTTTCTTTTGATTATTTGGTGATGAGCATGGATGGCCATCTGTTGGAATATTCCGGTTGTGGGGTTCGTCCAGCTCCTGTGTGTTGGGAAGATTTGATCCAGTAACTGATTTTTCAATCAGGATTTGGTTCAATTTTCGGGTACGTGGTCTTTTGTAATCCGCGCAATGACCAATGCGGTTTATTGTTTGATTTGTTGACCTTGAAGCATGACGAGCATCCATTCTTATATTAGATGGATCTGTCAGTTTAGGGTTCACTACATGTAAGCATTGCTCATAGCGCCGCTTCTTAAGACTAGCAGATCTATATTCGTCTGTATTTTTTTTGTTGATAGTTTTATCTCCGGACATTTTTTTTTTTTTTTTTTTTTTTTTTTTCCTTTCCTCCTCTTCCTTTCTTCAAGGCTTACTGTGTCTGTATTAGTTCGAAATAATGAGAATAAAATACGGAGAAGGAAACGAAAAGAAAGGGAAAAAGACGGGATCTGTCAGTTATTATTGTTATTACTATCATCTTCACCACCATCACCATCATCAGCAACATCACCATCACCATCATCATCTTCAATGTGTAGCCACAGCCACCATCAACACTCCATTGTGTTGGAGAATGGGTGGTTAAAGAATTCATGTTCTTTGGGTCTATAGATGGTGGAGACAAAGGACGTTAATGGTCAGTAAAAGGTCAAACCTGTTTACGTTTATTTATTTATTTATTTTTTTTTTTCGTTCTCTTTTCTTCTTCACCACATGCATATGTATATGTATATATATGTATATTCAATCACACATATTATCTGATGTTTTCGTCGAAGATTTTTTTTTTCTTTTTTTTAAATAACTTTCTGAGTTCAATGTTATGTATATATTTTTAAATATCTGAATTCAGTTGTATGTATATAGTAGTAGGTGCTTAATTCCATAACTTTTTATCGTGCATTTAATTGTGTTGTTACAATAAAAGGTAATTTAAAAGGCAATTTTACACATTCTTATAGTCATAGAGAGACGACTAAATGTAAATGTTCACACAGAATTGGAGATATGTATGTTTCTAATTTTTCTTGTTAGGTGTACGTTTGTATGAGCTGTAGATATGTAAGTTTGTTTTTTTTTTACTTATTTTGAGGGTAATTCAAATTACTTACAGAAAACAGTAGATCTTCCAGTTTTCTACAGTTGACCTGCTGGGTTCGCTGTTGCCAGTTCAGAGCATCGTAAAAATACGTCCATCCTCTGTCACGTCCAGCCGCCTTATTATTATTATTATTATTATTATTATTATTATTATTATTATTATTATTATTATTATTATTGTTATTATTAGTGTTATTGTTGTTGTTGTTGTTGTTGTTGTTATTATTATTATTATTATTATTATTATTATTATTATTATTATTATTATTATTATTATTATTGCTGTTGTTGTTGTGATTATTATTATCATCATCATTATTAATAATATCATTAAGCCTATGAATTGGCAGAATCGTTAGCACGCCGAGCGCAAGGCTTAGCGGCTTTTCGGCCATCTTTATGTTCTGAGTTCAAATCTCACAAAGCTCGACTTTGGCTTTCGTTCTTTGGAGGTCTATAAAAAAGTACCAGCGGAGTACTAGTGTCGATGTAATCGACATCTACCTCCCCAAAATTTCAGGCCTTGTGCCATTAATAGAAAGGATAATTATGATTATGATTATTATTATTATTATTATTATTATTATTATTAGTAGTAGTAGTAGTAGTAGTAGTAGTAGTAGTAGTAGTAGTAGTGTTGCTGTTGTTTTTATTATTATTTTATGTTTGACTTTTGCTTTACATTTGTACAAGTTGGTTCCAAGTCTCACGTAGAGACTTCAAGAGACAAACAAGTTGGAAGTTAATGTTGGTGTTATGCCTAGGGTGCCATATATTTGATTTTGTACATAGTGTTGCTCTAGAGAATGTTTAAGAAACCACAAGAAAATAATGAGGCGTAGGCAACAGTGTAGAGGCCTTTGACTCCTTGCGCATTTTACCACTTGGGGACAGCAAACACGCAAATGAGTAGTTTCTCCACAAACGAAACAATGCGGCCTTTTGCCCTCAGTCATTATGTGCATCACGGTTCCGCTCTGGAGACGGATGTGGTCCGGGATGTTTTTGTTTTCGGGCCTGGTCTGGGGAGAAGTATCTCCAGGTCAACCTTGGACCAGTCTTCCCTAGCAGTTCTTGTCATCTTTACCCGTCCTCTCCAGAATTACACATCCCAGAAGCCACCACATATCAAGTCCTGGAATGCGGTCACGTGCTGTACGTTTCATAGGGGTACATAATGATTTTGTTGGCTTTGCAAAGTGTCACTGAATATTTCATAGCGAGGGCTTCTGACTAAAACAACCGAAATGGTACCTTGTTGTTTGCTCCTCGCTATGTACTTGGTGTCATTTCTTATGCACTTCAGCACCGCTTCAATATCTTTTCGTCTCTCCTGAGATACATCTGAAAAGCACCGTTCTTTTCTCCACTGTTTCAATTGCCACCAACGTAATAGTTAGGTTGACCCACGTTTGTTCTTGTTTAGTCAGTTTCTATGCCTGGATCAACATTTCATCTCTATTTGTGAGCTCCCGGTGAAGCGTTGCTTCTTTTTCAATGCTGCTGCCGTGAATGTGCTTTTGTTGTTGGTAATGTTCTCGTTGTGGTTGTTGTTACTTGCTGTTGTTGCTGGTGCTGCTACTGTTGCCGTTGTTGTCACTGTCGTAGTTCTTGTCGATGATGCTGGTGTTGGTTTTGTTGCTGTTGCTGTTGCTGGTGTCACTTTTGTTATTGTTGATGCTGTTGTTGCCATCGCTGCTACTGTTCCTCTCATTTTCGTTGTTGTTGTTGTTCCCCTTTCGTTGTTGTTGTTGCTCCCACTACAACTACTCTTGCTGCTGATGTCACTGCTACCCTATTGCTGTTACTCCCACTACTGCTGTTACTACGAGGTGAAATTTGTACTGTTAGTCTCGTTTTTCTTTTCCCCTTATCCTGTAATGTTGCCAATAACGGAGAGATGGGGAGGAAAATCTTCAGCAGTCACCAAATTCGTGGGAGGGGAAGTTTTCTTTTTTCTCAACTCTTTCAAGACGCGCTCAGCCATCTTGTTGAGTTATGCTTGATTATATTAAATTAAACACCAAACGAACTTATTTGGTGGGCCGAATGTAGCCCCTCGAGGGGCTAAACAACCATAGAAAACCAGCAACAGTTTCCTGATGTTTCGATTGACTACTTGGAATAAAATAAATAATGCAAAAATGCACAAGACCAGTGTAAACAAATGTTTTAAGCTGCACGAACTTGGAGCGTTGGAAAACACGTCCTATGTATTCTGCAGTGAATGATAATAATAATAATAATAATAATATAATAATAATAATAATAATAATAATAATAATAATAATAATAATACTCAAGGGCTTACTAGCGATTGTCAAACAATTCAGTGATGACATCAGAATGCAATTTGGCCTCGATAAATACGCAAAAGCTACCTTTATCAAAGGAAAAATGACAGAAACATCTAACGTTAACCTTGACCAGCAGAATGTCATAAAAGAATTAGACCCAGCAGAGAACTACAAGTATCTAGGGGTAATTGAAGGAGAAGGAATAAGCCATTCAGAGATGAAGGAAAGGATCAGGAGAGAATGCTATCGCAGAGTAAGAGCAATACTCAAGACAGAGCTGAATGCGAGAAGCAGGATCGAAGCGATCAATGCATTAGCCATACCAGTCGTGACTTACAGTTTCAGTATCGTTAACTG
The DNA here is from genome assembly GCF_006345805.1 of Octopus sinensis. NCBI lineage: Eukaryota > Metazoa > Mollusca > Cephalopoda > Octopoda > Octopodidae > Octopus > Octopus sinensis. The sequence continues at coordinate 111,683,588 of NC_042999.1, forward strand.
GTCAATTACTGAAATACGTAATCTTGACAGAAAAATACGAAAACTGTTGACAATGCATAGAATGCACCACCCTAAGGCAGATACAGAACGACTTTATCTGCCAAGAAAAGAGGGAGGCCGTGGACTTTTACAACTGGCAATAACAATGAAGATTGCTACAATTGGCCTAGACACCTACCTGAAAAACTCTGAGGACTGGATGTTAAAACCTGTCTCAAAACATGAAAACAAGAAAACATCATACTCAGTAACAAACCAGGCAAAGAAATATCTAAGTGAATTCCGAATACAACCAATTTCGGAATTAGAGATAGACATACAAGAAACAGGCACAGAAAAAGCTAGGCGCATGAAAACCCGTGCTAAATCTGCGGCCTTAGATATTCTGAATGATAAATGGCAAGAAAAACCTCTCTATGGCAAATACCCAAAGAGAGCAAATAATGCAGATGTTGACAAAGCCCTGACCCATCAATGGCTAATGGCCTCTGGCTTAAAATCTGAAACAGAGGGGTTTATCATAGCAGCTCAAGATCAATGCCTACCAACAAGAAACTACCAGGCCAACATATTAAAGATCAGAAGCAGTCCAACGTGTCGTGTATGCAAGCAACAAAATGAAACCATTGACCATGTGGTCTCCAAGTGCAGTCTTCTAGCGCCTACAGAGTATCTCAACAGGCACGATAGAGCTGCACAATATATTCACTGGGTAATCTGTAAAAACCTGGATTTGCCCCATGAAAAAAACTGGTGGGAACACAAACCACCCCCAGTGCTTGAAAATGACCACATCTCACTCCTCTGAAACTTCACCATTCAAACTGACAGAAAGATAGATGCAAATAGGCCAGACATCATATTGAAAGACTTCAAACAAAGAACATACCTCCTCATTGATATGACTGTCCCAATCGATATAAACGTATCTGTCAAGACCTACCAAAAACTGAGCAAATATAAAGATCTTGAAATAGAAATCAGCAAAATGTGGAAGCTGAAGACTAAAACAATACCTGTTGTCATAGGTGCCCTGGGAATGATAGCAAAAGGGGCTGATAGCTACCTAACTCAGATACCAGGAAACCCAAAAATGGCAGAAATTCAAAAGATAGTGCTCATGGGAACTGCTCATATCCTACGCAAAATACTTTCTATGTAATCTCAAGGTTTTAAACAAACATAATTTTCGGTTTTAAAAAAAAAAAAAAACTTTTTTTTAGACATTCATTAGTACAACACCCCACCCCCCAAATATATGGCACACTAGGCATAACAACAACATGAACTTCCAACCCTGTTGTCTCTTGAGGTCTCTGGGTGAGACTTGGAGCCAACTTGTACAAATATAAAGCAAAAGTCAAACATAGAATAATAATAATAATAATAATATAATAATAATAATAATAATAATAATAATAATAATTCTTTTATGTTTCGATAAAAAGGCCAGTAAGTATCGATGGAGGATGCAAGTCGATCACAATTACATGACTGGTATTATACTTTATTAACCCCGGAAGGCTGAAAGGCAAATTTGACCTCTACGGTACTTGAATTCAGAACAATAACCGGTAAACATTTTTGTCCGACTTGCGACTTGTTTATCGATGCCAAAAAAAAACAAACAAATAAAAACAATGTGTTCATATATCATATAAGCCAATCTAATGATTAAATCACAAGAGTAATGTCACAAAGATCAGAGCAAGTCATATTTCCGGAATAAAACTATTATGCATATTTATGAAGGAGGATGACATTCAGGGTTTAAAACTTGCTCTATCATTGTGAGGAGTGTCAATATTTCATCAGTGGATATAAGTGATACTAGGTAAACGTTAGAGCAGTAGAACATATGATTTAAGATTTTTGTAGGGACAATATATATATATGTGTGTGTGTGTGTGTGTGTGTGGTGTGTGTGTGTGTGTGTGTGTGTGTGTGTGTGTGTGTTGTGTGTGTGTGAATGCATTTCTTTCTCTTTTTATATGTATATCTGCGCATGAGTACATAAATGTATATATCCGTTTTACTGTTATGGAAAATGCATGCACAAACTACAATGTATGTACTTTATAATGTATGTGAATATATACAGAGTGACTACAAAGTTTGATACATAGGCGAAAACGCATATTTTCTAAACTCATTCATTTATCCAGACTTTATGGTCGCCAGAGCGTAAATTTAAACGAACTCTAAACATTTACTAGAAAGGTGTAAAACTATATGAAATCACAAGAAACATATTATACTTTAAATTATGTTTCGACTGAGAATGAATATTTTGTAGCCATTATTTAACGCGTTTCAAGGTGGCGAGCGGGCAGAATCGTTAGCACGCCGGGCGAAATGCTTAGCAGTATTTCGTCTGCCGTTACATTCTGAGTTCAAATTCCGCCGAGGTCGACTTTGCCTTTCATCCTTTCGGGATCGATTAAATAAGTACCAGTTACGCACTGGGGTCGATATAATTGACTTAATCTGTTTGTCTGTTCTTCTTTGTCCTCTCTGTGTTTAGCCCCTTGTGGGTAGTAAAGAAATAGATATTTCGTCTGCCGCTACATTCTGAGTTCAAATTCTGCCGAGGTCGACTTTGCCTATCATCCTTTCGGGGTCGATAAATTAAGTACCAGTTGAGTACTGGAGTCAATGATCCCCCTCCCCCAAATTTCAGGCCTTGTGTCTATAGTAGAAAGGATTATTTAACGGGTTTCATATTTTGATAGAAAAATATTTTCAGTTTGATAGTCAATAAATTTATAGTTTATAAGCACAGGCGTGGATGTGTGGTAAAAAGCTTGCTTCCCAACCAAATGGTTCTGGGTTCGGTCCCACTGCGTGGCACCTTGGGCAAGTGTATTCTACTAAAGCCACGAGTCTACCGAAGCTCCGTGAGTGAAAACTGAAAGTAACTTATCATGTGTGTGTGCATATGCGTGTATGTGTGTATGTGTGTGTGTGTGTGTGTGTGTGTGTGTGTGTGTGTGTGTGTGTGTGTGTGTGTGTGTGTGTGTGTGTGTGCGTGTGTGCCTCTTCGTGTCTGTTAACCGATCTTAGTGTGTTTACGCCCCCGTAGCTTAGCTGCGGTTCGGCAAAACAGCCCGATAGAATAAGTACTAGGCTTACAAAGAATAAGTCCTGAGGTCGATTTTTTCCATTAAAGCTCTTTAAGTGTACGCTCCAGCATGACCGTGGTTAAATGCCTGAAACAAGTAAGAAAATAAAAGAATCAATGAAAATGAGAGACGAGGTTCTGTTGCTGTCTTTAAATTATTAGCAAAGCAATTTTCAATCATTTTATTTCTTAAGGAGAGTGTCAGAAAAAGAAAGAGTTGATCACGTCTATGCATATTCAGGCAAAATCGTCTTTATCAGAGAGTATTGTTTATAACTACTTGACCCACCTTGTATGTCTCTTACATGTCAGAGTGAAAAAGAAGCTGTCGGTAGTAGGAAGACAGTGGAGGCAGTAATGTTAGTAATGTGAATAGTAGAGAAGGGGAGAAAAGGGAGAGAGAGAGAGAAATAAAGAGAGAGAGAAAAGAGAATGAGAAAGAGAGACATATTAAAAGAGAAATAGAACGATGGTGGTGATGGCGATGGCGGCAGTAGCTGCGGTAGCGGCGGTGGCAGTGATGGTGATGGCGGCAGAGGTGGCGGTGGAGCTGGTGGTGTAGGTGTCGGTAGTGTCGGTGTTACTAATAAAACTTGGTGGTGATGATCTAGTTATTAACAGCGGTATGTGTAAGTGTTTGTGGAAAAAATGAATACTATTAGAATTTTAAAATGTGGTCTGCAATATGTTTAATATAAAAGTGTACTACTACTACTACTACTACTACTACTATGGCAATCCCTCAAGGTCGAGGATGATGGTCTTCGCGCAAATTTATTGGTGAGTCCGTAGGTGACTGATAAGACCAATTCTTGCTCGAAAAGATCGGTCACAGTGCGGACATTTAGTGCCGGAAGGGAGAGTCGCACGTGGTTGTTGTTGGCGCTCCTTCCGTCGTCGTCTCCCTTCTCCTCCAGCTCTGCAGACCTTTTCGACTCGAAATTCGTCGTTCCCTCATGGATGGTGGTTTTCCAGAGTGGTCTGTTTTTTGCCGTTTCCTCCCAGTTGGTGAAGTCAATGTCACACTTTTTGAGGTTCGATTTCAGGGAGTCCTTGTAGCGTTTCTTCTGGCCTCCTTTTGTACGCTTGCCGTCTTTGAGTTGGGAGTAGAAGATGTGTTTGGGAAGTCGTTCGTCAGTCATTCTAACCACGTGGCCTCTCCATCTTAGTTGGCCTTTGATGACATAGGCTTCGATGCTGGTCATTTTTGCTTCTTGTAGCACACTGACGTTAGTTCTTCTGTATTCCCAGCTGATGTTGAGGATCTTCCGAAGACAGCGTTGGTGAAATTTCTCGAGCGTTTTCAGGTGGTGACTATACGGGGTCCAGGTTTCGGATGCGTAAAGGAGAGTTGGAATAATGACTGCCCTGTACACCATGAGTTTGGTTTCGGTTCGGATGTCCCGATCAGCAAAAACTCTTGTTCGAAGCTTGCCGAAAGCTGTTCCTGCACACTTCAGACGGTGTTGGATTTCATCGCTGAGGTCTACTTTTGCTGACAGATGGCTCCCAAGGTAGCAGAAGTGGTTCACATTTTCCAGTGGATTTCCTTCGAGTTGAATCGATGGCGGGTTGTCAACACGGGCATTGGGGGTGGGGGGTAGAGTAAGTGAGTCTTCTTGATGTTGATGCTCAGTCCAAGTTTAGTATATGCATGATGAAAAGCATTTAGGATCTAAGTGTACACATGTATTCTTAACTTAATATACTTCCAGTGGATTTATATAATGCAATATTTAGTATAAGTTTATGAAGCAGTGAAGAGCAAACTAAAGATATATTCTTTTACTTGCTTCAGTCATTTGACTGCGGCCATGCTGGAGCAGCACGTCGAACAAATCGAACCCAGGACTCATTTCTTGTAAGCCACGTATCGATCGGTTTTGCCGAATCGCTAAGTGACGGGGACGTAAACACACCAGCATCGGTTGTCAAGCGATGGTGGGGGACAAACACAGATACACAAATACATACATACATATAGATATTTATATATATATATATATTAATAGTTATCGCCATACTAATATGGCAGTCTATAAATAAGACTAAAGCTGTCGCTGATTAGCTCCAAGAGGCCATCGCCTCTAGCTAGCTATATGACACACGAACCTGCGTCCATTAAAACCTTCGAACAGGGGAGGTCAGCCGCTTCACCTTGCTAGTCAGACATCTGCAGACATGTTTCAGGGTTGTTGCCCTTTATCATTTCAGCGTAGTCAGAACCAGCAGGTGTCGCTACTGACCCTCTGTTCGAAGATTATATTTACCTAGTTACAGTGACTAGCAAGGTGAAGCGGCTGACCTCCCCTGTTCGAAGGTTGTAATGGATGCAGTTTCGTGTGTCATATAGCTAGCTAGAGGCGATGGCCTCTTGGAGCTAATCAGTGACAGCTTTAGTCTTATTTATAGACTGTCATATTAGTATGGCGATAACTATTAATATCCAGTAACGCTGCCGTAATCTCCTTTAGAGAGACTTAGTAATTTTAATATTTGTATTTTATATATATTATATATATATATATATATATATATATATATATAATATATATATATATATATATATATATAGGAGTGGCTGTGTGGTAAGTAGCTTGTTTACCAACCACATGGTTCCGGGTTCAGTCCCACTGCGCAGCACCTTGGGCAAGTGTCTTCTACTATAGCCTCGGGCCGAGCAATGCCTGTGAGTGGATTTGGTAGACGGAAACTGAAAGAAGCCCGTCGTATATATATATAATATATATATATATATATATATATATATATATGCATGTGTGTGTTTGTGTGTCTGTGTTTGTCCCCCCAACATTGCTTGACAACCGATTCTGGCGTGTTCATGTCCCCGTTACTTAGCGGTTCGACAAAAGAGACCGATAGAATAAGTACTGGGCTTACAAAAGAATAAGTCCCGGGTCGAGTTGCTCGATTAAAGGCGGTGCTCCAGCATGGCCGCAGTCAAATGACTGAAACATGTAAAAGAGTAAAAGAGTATATATATATATATATATATATATATATATACATAGAAATATGTTACAAAAAGAAAATAGAAACCACATATACATATATATATACATATATATATATATATTTATATAGATTGATAGATAGATAGATAGATAGATAGATAGATAGATAGATAGATAGATAGATAGATATAGATGCACACACTTACACACGCACATATCCACACACACACATTCTCACATACAGACGCAGGTGCACCTTTGTTTTGGGATCACCCTTACTTTATTATTTCCCCTTTCTTGTCAAACCTTTTTTTCCAACCAGTCGGCATGCTTGGCCGCTGAAATTCACAAGTTCTTTTTATTCTCTCTCTACTTTTTTTCTCTTATTCCTTTTTGTTGAAGAGTGTGGGCCCGAAATGTAAAAGACTCTCAATTTTTCGAACGACAGTCTAATACACCTGCTTGTTCTTCATACACTTGTCTTGGTTTTTGGTTTTTCTGTTAATTTCAAGTGTATATATATATATATAATTTCAACAATTGAGGGTAAAATTAATTAATTAATTAATCAATTTCACCAAGTATTCAGTATGCAAAGGGACCATTTAAGGCAAATTCAAATTATTACATTATATAAAAGGGCTTAGTAAAATAAATTACTTTGCCGCATACTGAACTCGTTAGAAATAGCAGCTAAAAAAACTATTTCTAACACTTAAAGAAAACCTCTCTCATATAGTGTTTGCTCAATTCAACTCAAGAAAGTATGAGGGTAGAGACATTAAAAAATCAAATGCAAAGGTTATTTGAGTACGTACGTTTCAAGATTAGCCAAAATCGACCCTTCTCTCATCAGCTCAGAATGCCCTTGTTTGAATTTGAAAACACTGAAAATGGGAGCATACCCTTTCGGCTTGTTATCGCTTCTGAAGATCTGTTCCAAACTAACAGTGCCAACAAACTCAAATATGCAAGAGAAAAATTTCTGCTCTCCCCTTTCCACCAGCGTGGGTTAAAATCAGCAAACACTATGCTTTTTTCGGTAAAATCCGAGACAATTAAGTAGAGAGAGATGAATTATAATTTCAACAATTGAGGGTAAAATTAATTAATTAATTAATCAATTTCACCAAGTATTCAGTATGCAAAGGGACCATTTAAGGCAAATTCAAATTATTACATTATATAAAAGGGCTTAGTAAAATAAATTACTTTGCCGCATACTGTACTCGTTAGAAATAGCAGCTAAAAAAACTATTTCTAACACTTAAAGAAAACCTCTCTCATATAGTGTTTGCTCAATTCAACTCAAGAAAGTATGAGGGTAGAGACATTAAAAAATCAATGCAAAGGTTATTTGAGTACGTACGTTTCAAGATTAGCCAAAATCGACCCTTCTCTCATCAGCTCAGAATGCCCTTGTTTGAATTTGAAAACACTGAAAATGGGAGCATACCCTTTCGGCTTGTTATCGCTTCTGAAGATCTGTTCCAAACTAACAGTGCCAACAAACTCAAATATGCAAGAGAAAAATTTCTGCTCTCCCCTTTCCACCAGCGTGGGTTAAAATCAGCAAACACTATGCTTTTTTCGGTAAAATCCGAGACAATTAAGTAGAGAGAGATGAATTATAATTTCAACAATTGAGGGTAAAATTAATTAATTAATTAATCAATTTCACCAAGTATTCAGTATGCAAAGGGACCATTTAAGGCAAATTCAAATTATTACATTATATAAAAGGTCTTAGTAAAATAAATTACTTTGCCGCATACCTCCACCACCATCACCACCACCACAATCAACACCACCTCCATCATCGTGATCATCATCATCATCATCATCATCATCATCATCATCATCATATTTATCATCATCATTACTACAACTAATAATATTAATACTAATAAGTGTTAGAAATAGTTTTTTTAGCTGCTATTTCTAACGAGTTCAGTATGCGGCAAAGTAATTTATTTTACTAAGCCCTTTTATATAATATATATATATATATATATAGGTAAAGATAAACTTACTTGAGAATGGATGCATCGCGTTCAATTAAATAAATAAACGATATAACATTATATTATAAATACACACACACACCACACACACACACACAAATATATATATATATATATATATATCTATATATATATTATATATATATATATATATATATATATATATATATATACGATGGGCTTCTTGCAGTTTTTGTCTACCAAATCCACTCACAAGGATTTGGCCGGCCCGAGGCTATAGTAGATGACACTTGCCCAACGTGCCAGGCAGCGGATGCTGAATCCGGAAGCATGTGATTGAGAAGCAAGCTTCTTACCAACGCAGCCTCTCCTGCGACTATATATATATATATATATCTAACAAAATCTTGTACACTAGAATGTATGTATACTGGAGGAATTTCCCAAGGAATAAATTTCTCTCTATAGATTTTGAGTGAAAAATACATCTAACAGAGTTCTAAGTCATACTAATAGGCTATTAAAATTGTGTTCTGGCGTGAAGTAATTTCGCATCTTCGGTCATTTGAAGCTAAGCCGTAACTTGTGTTCCTAAATTTAAATATGCTCAGTATAGAAAACAGATAGTAATGCTCAAATGAATTTGAACTTAAACTTCGAATTTATAGTAGACTGGGTTGACGGCGTCAAAAGTAGTTAAAAGAGAAATCCAGAACGACCTGACATGGTGCCAGTGAAGCAGACAAATACAACTATACATACATACATACATACATACATTCATACATACATACATGCATACATACATACATACATATATACCTACATACATACACACATGTATATATATACATGTATATGTATATATGTATATATATATGTGCATATATATGTGTAAATATATATGCATGTATATATATATGTATATATATTGATAGATAGATAGATAGATAGATAGATAGGAAGAGATAGATACATGCACACAAATATACGTGTATATATATATATGTGTGTGTGTGTATGTATGTATGTATGTATATATATGTATAGATATAGATATATAAAGCATACATTTATGATATTAATTTCTTCTGCATCACTCTCTTTTATCTCTTAATCACTCCTTCTCATCTCCAGTATCGGTCATCCCCCACCTCTCAGTATTTGTATCATTCTATAAGCTAACAGTGTCATACTTCTGTCTAGACGTGTCAGTAAACTGAAACAGCCTTTGTTCATGCGATAAAATAAAATACTATTATTTTGAAGAGAACTGTCATAGCGGAATCATGTTGAGAGAGAGAGAGGGGGGAGCGAGCGAGAGAGAGAATATGAGAAAGACAGATACCGTGTGGAAGGGATAAATAGAGAGATCGACAAACAGGCAGACACACAGGAACGGAGAAAGAGAACGTTGTTTAAAAGAGAGCAGAGAGGGAGAAAATTCTTCAGATGATAGAAATGTCAGTTGCTTGAGATCTGTTAGCGAAAGCGAGGTGAAATAAGGAAAAAGAGAGTGAGAAAGACAGCAAGAGAGATATATGAAAAGTGTGAATGAAGAGCTGGCTCATTTAAGTTCAGCGTGGTCCCTTTTCTTTAGACACCACGCTACTTAGTGAGTAGGCGGGAAGTTTAATCAATTTGATCCGCTTGTGTTAAAAGTTGTTGATATTTATTATTTCCTACATCTAGAGTTGAATGAAAGGAAAGATAGAAGGGAGCCTTTCCTTTCTTTCTCCTAGCTCGCAGCTTCTTGTAAAAGGCACGACCCCATCCACGAATTTGCTAAAAGCAGCCAGGTAGAACGGAACTGAATCGAATCGAATCATATAATACACGACGACACGAATTTACAGGGGTTGGTGTATGGGGTATTTGACGGCGAAGAAATGTTTACGTGTGTTGTTCAGAGAGAGACATGAGTTGAGGAAGGAAAGATGCTAAGTCACATGCTGTGATCTGAAATTGCAGCGTCATTTATACCAGGATGTGAAGAAAGCTCCCTTCTGTGTGTTGTCATCGCCTCTTTTCTGTTACTGAGACGCTTCCCTGAGTCCTTGTTCCTTTATTCTTCTTGCTTGCTGTTATTGTTATGTTGCTATTGATGTTGTTGCTGTTGCTGTTGTTGAGGATGATGATTATGTCGTTGTTGCTGATATTTTTGTTCTTATTATTGTCACCACCAAAAAAGCTACCTCCACCACCATCACCACCACCACAATCAACACCACCTCCATCATCGTGATCATCATCATCATCATCATCATCATCATCATCATCATATTTATCATCATCATTACTACAACTAATAATATTAATACTAATACTGTTGCCGCTGCTATTTTTGCCTCTGCTATTACTACTACAACTACTACTACTACTACTACTACTACTACTACTACTACTACTACTATACTACTACTACTACTACTACTACTACTGATATTATAATAATAATAATAATAATAATAATAATAATAATAATAATAGTAGTAGTAGTAGTAGTAATAATAATAATAATAATGATAATAATAATAATAATAATAATAATAATAATAATAATAATAATAATAATAATAATAATAATAATAATAATAATAATAATAATAATCCTTCTATTAATAATAATTATAATAATCATTTCTATTAGAGACACAAGGCCTGAAATTTGGGGCAGGGAGATAGTCGATTACATCAACCCCCAGTACTCAACTGGTACTTACTTTATCGACCCTGAAAGGATAAAAGGTAGAGTTGAACTTCGCGGAATATGAACTCAGAACGTAGTGACGGGTGAAATGCCGCCTAGCATTTCGTTCGGCGTACTAACGAGTCTGCCAGCTCACCGCCTTATAATAGTAATGATGATGATGATAATGATGATATTAAGACTACTGGAGCTGCTGTCAGGCTCGAAGTGATCCAGAAGACAGCATTGTTGGCTACAGCTCGCATTCTAAGGATAGTATTGTCTCTTTTGAGTCACAAGAGAAGGCACTACTTGAAACCTTTGGTGGTTTGTTATTGCCTGCTTTCAAGTAAAGAACAACCGGTAATAAAGAATTATCCGAGAGTCTTTCAGAGTAATAATAATAATAATAATAATAATAATAATAATAATATAATAATAATAATAATAATAATAATAATATAATAATAATAATAATAATAATATAATAATAATAATATAATAATAATAATAATAATGATGATGATGATGATGATGATGATGATGATGATGATGATGATGATGATGATGATGATAATGATAATAATAATAATAATAATAATAATAATAATAATACACTACTGCTGCTACTACACCTCTACTACACTACTGGCGCCACCAACACTGCTACAAGCACTGCCACCATCAGTTCTACCACTATCACCATCACCATCACCAACAACAACATCACTGCTGATGTTGCTACTGCTGCTGCTGCTGCTACTACTACTACTACTACTACTACTACTACTACTACTGCTACTGCTACTACTACTACTACTTCTGTGGCTACTTCAACTATTGACGACGAATCTTCAGTAATGCTCTTGTTAGAGGCCAAGTGGTAAACCGCTGACGAACCGAGACGGAAAACCGATTTCAATTTGCAGTCGAAGATTGATTTAATTAACTTTTGCAATATTACTTTGGTAAAAAAGTATGAATGTCACGACAGCGGTTCCTTCTTGTTCATCAAAAAACTAATAGTGTACAAGTAGTTAGGAAGTATAATTAATAAATTCGGTAGAACGCTGGCAATGAATATCATAGTTAACATTATCTCTAATTTGTAAAAATATCAGATCTTGTGCAGCATATGAGAGAGGGAGAGAGGGAGAAAGGGAGAGAAAGAGGGAGAGAGGCAGACAGACAGACAGACAGAAAGAGAGAGAGAGAGAAAGACGGGTATTAAATTGTTACTTTTTATTTCTAAGTTAGCGTTGATAGAACAGAACTATGATCACACACTCTCCAGCCATGGCCACTTCCTCTTTCTTTCCAGTAATGATGTATCTGACACTGCTTTATCTAATGTAGCCAGAACGTTTCCAAGACTGTGCTGTGTGGTTTGTATGCGATATCTTGAAAGTTGAGCGATGTCTTGGAATCTATCTATCTCGTTTTGGCCCGAGCGACACTGCTGTTGTTGTTGAAGTAGTAGTATCGTAGTAGTAGTAGTAGTAGTAGTAGTAGTAGTAGTAGGAGGAGGAGGAGGAGGAGGAGGAGGTGCAAAGATAACTCACATCCTCAGCATTTCCATTCGGCTAACATAGGGCGCGTCTTCTGTGACCGAGTCACATTCCAGACGATGGGTATTCTGTAGGTACCTACCTTGTAATACGTGCTTCAATGAACACAAGATCTGCTTACATATATATGTTGTCACATATACAATTGAATATATATATATATTATATATATATATATGTCAAACTTTGTCAGTGCTTGTGCGTGAATGTAACCAACCGTGATATAGTAATACGTGTATATATATATATATGATAGGACACACACAAAATAAACAATTGCATACATACACACGCATATATATATGTGTGTGTGTGAACGTATATATACATATATGCTTATATATACATATATAAGTATATATATATATATATATATATATATATATATACATGTATAGAAGCTTATTTTATGAATCAAGAATACGCACATTGATGCCTACACAAATACTCACAGATTCATACATAAACACATGTGTATATACATGAGTGTTTATATAAATATATCTGAATATGTAGTGCAGGTGTCGCTCATATTTCGGTCATGGAGTATGCTGCTTTATAATGACATCTTAACAATGGAATACATTTGTATGGTAGCTTTGTACCTGTGATACTACTATAAATATATATTTTCATGTACATGTATGTATGTATGCATACATATATAAATGAATATACACACACACACACATATTCTTTTTTTTTGTTTCAGTCATATATATATATATATTGAGAGAGGGAGGGAGAGAGTGAGAGAAATTGATAGAGAGATAGAAAATGGAATGAATGATTTGCTTTAAAAATCACTTCAGTTGTTTCTACACATTTTAACTCTCGTAGTACATTGGTGAGATGTTGTGTAATCATTATTATCCATCCAAGGTGTAAAATGTACTTCCTCGGGGTATTTTCTAATTAAGTCCTTTGTCATTTCATTCAGTGTGAGAATTCATTCTGACACTTGTGGGCTAGTGTCTCACGGGCAGCTTTTGACTTTTCTATCCAAAAGATATTTTAAACAAACATTTACGCGTTATTATTTATAGTTTTATGTTTTTCTATATCAACCGTTCCGTAAAAGAATTATTTCTCGTTCTCTCAACGTTTATAAACTTTTAATGATGTTATATATTTTTTTTTTGTACTTGTTTCAGTCATTTGACTGCGGCCATGCTGGAGCACCGCCTTTTAGAGTGGTGAAAGAGTACAGCAGGGATCACCACCTCCTGCCGGAGCCTCGTGGAGCTTTTAGGTGTTTTTTCGCTCAATAAACACACACAACGCCCGGTCTGGGAATCGAAACCGCGATCCTCCGACCGCAAGTCCGCTGCCCTAACCACTAGGCCATTGCGGTGTGTATGTGTGTGTGTGTGTAGATACCGCGCCTTCTCCTCTCTCTGTGTATATATGTATGTGTGTGTGTGAGTGCTTATGTATATATGTATGCATATATATATATATACATGTATATATGTAGATGTATATATATATATATATATATATGTAGGTCCAGGGTTGATTCGGGGTTAACCACAGTAAATAAGGTACTCAATGCATAGCAGAGTAAAATTAATTTATTATATAGAAGGAGCTTCTACAGGACTAGAACTGTTTCATTCAAGAGAAATCTTCAGGAAGCTTCCTGAAGATTTCTTTGAATGAAACAGTTCTAGTCCTGTAGAAGCTCCTTCTATATAATATATATATATATATATTATATATATATATATATATATATATATATATTATATATATATATATATATCAATAGATAGTTCATTCCTCTCATGCAGCTCCGGACAAAAACTTTTCTTAGCGTTGCCACTTTACAACATAACAAATAATACACACAAAACAACCACGAAGCTTCTCTTCAACATTTATGCTAAATGTACGTGACACCAAATCTCTCAATGTCCCAAAATGGAAGATTGGCTTGCAGAAATAACATATTGCATCCCTTTCAAACAAAGAAGTATTTTATCACAATTTTGTCTTTAAAGATATTCTTTAATAACGCATATTAAATAACAGACATTTTTGGCGGATCAATTTCAATTTATAGCAAAAGCGTAAATGTACCTGCACACATGTGAAACCTGTTTTTACAGTTTCCTCCGTGGTATAATTTTTTCAAGCATATCCAGGCAACATTTGTTGGTGTAATCTGATTCTTCAATTCTTTTTATTTCTTATAATCTTTATACAAAACAAGAGAATTGAAAACCAGTACGGAACAAACTGTGATCCGAAGCAGTAGCCTGGTCATAAATGAATTACATTACATCAAACTGAATGAATATGTAATTTTGTCTACTTTCCCAAGGGCATGGGCTATAAGGGATAATTCCCCCTAATCAAACGAAACATTTGATTGGCCCAAAAGCTTGTTTTTTTCTTCTTTGATATTTTATGCTATATATATATGTATATGTACAGGGTGTTCAATTTAAAAGTTGATTCAATTGCATTTATTGTTAGTTAAAAAGGATGTGCAATATAATGGACAAACATACTTTTACTAAAGTGCTGATTTAAAAGTTACATCAAACTGGTTACAAAATTGTTGAAATTGTTGCCCGCCACGTTGTAGACATAAGTCAACACGACGACGTTTGTTCTGGAACACATTAATCAAAACTTTACGGGTGATATTTTGGACAACATCAGTAATACAAACATAGCGTCCTTGATATAGCCGAATAAAAAGAAGCCGTGAGGCGTTAAGTCAGGTGATCTGAGTGACCAGAGGCTTTTCGTGATCAACCTGTGTTCAAAAGTTTGTCGTAAGTGAAACAAAGTGTGGTTACTAACATGACATGTTGTTGAGTACTGTTGAAACCATGAGTTGCTTTTTTCATTCTCAGTTAGCTGCTCAACAAACTAATCAATTATCTCACCAGAATGTTCTGAATTGAAGGTTACGAAAAAATCGAGGATGAAAGGCAAAGACGATCTCGGCGGAATTTGAACTCAGAAAGTAACGGCAGACGAAATACGGCTACGCATTTCACCCGGCGTGCTAATGAATCAGTAAGCTCGCCGTTTTAATAATAATAATCCTTTCTACTACAAGCAAAAGAGCTGAAATTTTGGGAGAGGGGACAAGTCGATTGCATCGACCCCAGTGTTTCACTGGAACTTAATTTATCGAACCCGAGAGGATGAAGGGCAAAGTCGATCTCGGCGGAATTTGAACTCTAAGCACAAGGCCTTGAAAATTTTGGGAGGACGAAGGATAGTCGATTACATCGACCTCAATGCAAAACGAGCACTTATTTCATCGATTCCGAATGGATGAAAGGCAAAGTTGACCTCGGCGGAATTGAACTCAGAACGTATTGGCAGACGAAATACTTATTTCTTTACTAACCACAAGGGGCTAAACACAGAGAGGACAAACAAGGACAGACAAACGGATTAAGTCGATTATATCGACCCCAGTGCGTAACTGGTACTTAATTTATCGACCCCAAAATGATGAAAGGCAAAGTCGACCTCGGCGGAATTTGAACTCAGAACGTAACAGCAGACGAAATACGGCTACGCATTTCGCCCGGCGTGCTAACAATTCTGCCAGCTCACCGCTTTATATAATAATGATGATAATAATAACAATAAAATCTTTTTAATAACAATAATATGAACAATTACATCCACAACAGGAATACAAGTAGCGCGAAGTAAAAATTAAAAGAAAATTTCAATGTTTGCTACAGCATTATTGATCAGTATTAATTTGTATACAATATGGAAATATGCACTTCCAAATACATATAAACAAATAAGATTAGCAGCAACAAAATCAATGATAAACAATAGCTGTAAAACCAGTGCAATACAAATCCAAATAGATGCAAATATGCAACCTACTGCATCAACAAACACAACAATTGCAAACAAAAATGATGATGATGATAATAATAATAATAATAATAATAATAATAATAATAATAATAATAATGATAATGATAATAATAATAATAATAATAATAATAATAATAATAATGATAAAAATAATAATAATGATGATGATAATAATAATAATAATAATAATAATAATAATAATAATAATAATAATAATAATAATAATAATGATGATGATGATGATGATGATGATGATGATGATGATGATGATTATCATCATCATCATCATCATCATCGCCGTCATTGTCGTCACCGTCGTTGTCATCGTCAAAGTCGTTGTCTTCATCTTCACCGTCGACGTTGTCATCATTATAATCATCATCATTGTCGTTGTCGTCATCATCGACGTTGTCATCATCATTTTCATTATCATCCTCATCGCCGTCATGACCACCACCACCACCACCACCACATCATCATCATCATCATCGTCCTCGACTAAACCAAAAATAAAAAACAGTAAAAAAAACATTATAAAACAACACATTCATCATTACCGTTGCTTCCACCACCGCCATCACCACTATAATCATCATCATCAGCAGCAGCAGCAGCAGCAGCAATATCAGCAACAATGCTACAATTATTAACAACCCAATCATCATCATCATCATCATTAGCACCGTCATCACCTTCACCATCATGTTACCACGATCGACGCCATCACAATCATCATCTTCATCACTATTGCAATCATCGTAAATACCATTATCAGCATCAACACCACCTCCACCACCACTACTAGCATAACCATCTTCATGAACAACAACAACAACAACAACAACAATACAAACAAAGCAATTAAATGCCAGTTTGCCTTCCAGAAGAAAAACTATTGAAAACATGTCTGCCAGCTATTCTTTCAGTTATCATTTGCTCGAAGCTGAACTATCTTTCATTTTTATATGATTTTTATATTTTGGATGTTATTCTTTTATTTATTTCTTGTTTTCATTTTGTTGTTGGTAAACATTTAGCTTTAATTTTTAAATCTATTGTTTCTATATTTCTTTATTGATTAAATTATTGTATCT
Organism: Octopus sinensis; assembly: GCF_006345805.1. Classification (NCBI taxonomy): domain Eukaryota; kingdom Metazoa; phylum Mollusca; class Cephalopoda; order Octopoda; family Octopodidae; genus Octopus; species Octopus sinensis. The sequence goes on from NC_042999.1 coordinate 111,700,887, forward strand.
TTCTTTTGTTTTGTTGCGTGTTTTTTTTTTGTGTGAGTGAGCAAGCGTGGCGACTATTGCAGAGTGGGTCTCATTTATCCCAATTTTACGAAATGATAACCCGCACCGCGCTCCTTATCCTCCAACACAATCACAAAGCAATGAAAAATTGATATACATACGCCAACACAAGCACACACACACGCACATGTATATTGTTGCATATATATATATATATATATATATATATATATATATATATATATATATATATATATATATATATATGTGTGTGTATGTGTGTTATATTATATTATATATAGATACATACATATGTATATACTTGTGTGTATATAGATGGAAGGAAAGAAAGAAAGACCGTTCGATAGATAGATAGATAGATAGATAGATAGATAGATAGATAGATAGATAGATAGATAGATAGATAGATAGATAGACAGACAGAAAGACAGACAGACAGACAGACAGATAAATAGATATTGTCATTCCGCATAAATTGCTCAACCAGTCCTATGTGGGACAGTACACAAAATCCACCTATCACTTTTTACACAACTACCTAGCCCTTGGTTGCCTGTAGTGAAGTCCACTCTTGTATTAATTCCGAACAGGTGTCAAATCATAACCAGATGTTCAAATATGATTAATAAGAACCTGTTTCATTTCTCTCTTCACCAATCTCAGAAACCCAAGTAAAAGATCATAGCTAGGCTATCATGTTTTTTTTTTTTGCTTTTTTTTTTGTATTTTATGGCTAGGCTTATAGTAAAGACCTTATTCAGTCACGAATGATCATGAGATTGCACCTACAAGGTTACCCTCCGAGATACAAGTCCGGGCAAGTTTGTTTATGGAGGACCAGCACTCGCCCATGCATACCAGTCTCTCCTCTCCATGCCACAGACATTATCCAAGGGAAAGGCAAAGGCCAATACAACTTGGCACCTGTGACATTGCAGCTCATTTCTACAGCTGAGTGAACTAGAACAACATGAAATAAAGTGTCTTGCTCAAGAACATATAAGGTAAAATGGGTTGCTGTATGGAATAACGGTCTATTTCTGGTAGCATTTCTATTGAAACTGACACCTAACAGACAGGTGAACAGAAAGGAATAGAAATGGTCTCAAATTTTGGCACAAGGCCAGCTATTTTGGGGGTGGAGCTAAGTCGATTACTTCCCATTCAGTACTCAACTTGTACTTATTTTATCGATCCCGAAAGGATGAAAGACAAATTCGACCTCAACGGAATTTGAACTCAGAACATAAAGACGGATAAAATACCTATTTCTTTACTACCCACAAGGGACTAAACACAGAGAGGACAGACAAGTACAGGCAAACGGATTAAGTCGATTATATCGACCCCAGTGCGTAACTGGTACTTATTTAATCGATCTCAAACGGATGAAAGCCAATTTCAACCTCAGCGGAATTTGAACTCAGAACATAAAGACGGATAAAATACCGCTAAGCATTTTGCCCGGTGATGGTGGTGGTAGTGGTGGTAGTGGTGGTGGTCGTGTGGGCTGTTGGTGGTGCTGGTGCTAGTGTTGGTAGTAGTGGGAATGAGGTTTAGTGTTGTGATGATGATGATGATGATGATGATAACAATAGCAATAACAACACCAACAAATACAATAATTATTGCTAGAACGTGATTTATAATAGCATAAGCAAAACAAAAAAAAAACAAATAATATTTCAAAACTATGGAATATTAGTTGTTAGATGTATTCTTTTCCAAATTAAATTTTTAAAACTGATTTCCTAGGTTGTAGAGTTAAACATATGTTAATATATGTAAATTGCAAAATGATGGAGCAGCAAAAAACAGTAAATTACTGGATTATATGCCCTACAGTAATTAAGTTATGTTTAACAGCAATAATTTCAAAAATGGCTATACAACATCACATATCACAGTAACATCTTAAATACACTCACAAGTCAACAGTAAGCAAATACTCTTTCACTAAATCACTCATCAGAAAAAGAAATACTAAGCAAAAATAAATAAGGTACATTAGACAAAATTAGACATCAGTAAAACAAAAATAAGTAAATAAAAATTCGTAAAAGCAACAGACCTTGACGTTATCGCGAATGTATTTACACATATAATCGTAGGCGAGAGAATTTACCGAAATCTCCAGGCGTGACTGTGTGGTAAGAAGCTTGCTTCCCAACCACATAGTTCCGGGTTCAGTCCCACTGCGTGACAACTTGAGCAAGTGTCTTCTACTATAGTCTCGGACCGACCAAAGCCTTGTGAGTGGATTTGATTGGTGGAAAATGAAAGAAGCTCGTCGTATATATATGCCTTTGTGTTTGTGTTTGTCCTCACCATTGCTTTACAACCAATGTTGATGTGTTTACCTCCCCGTAACTTAACGGTTCGGCAAAAGAGACCAATACAATAAGTACTAGTCTTACAAAGAATAAGTCCTGGCGTCGATTTCTTCGACTAAAAACTTTTTCAGGTGGTGCTCCAGCATCGTTTTAGTCAGATGACTGAAACAAGTAAAAGAACAAGAGATTAAAAGAATAGTCTTATTCTGGAAAATTCCCAAAATTTTGGGAGCTATGCAAAATTATACCAATTTTTAAAACAAACTAGCATCATACAGATCCACTAACCATTTTTGCGTGCCTTATTCTACTTAAAAGGCTCGCCCTTAGTTTTGTTGGCCCTTAATTTTGTCTACCCAAACAGACAGGTTTCCAAAGTAACCATTACATCCAAATGCCGCTCGAATGGCAAATTCACACAAACCTTTATGGCAGTTTCATTCCAAAATTCACCATTGGTGCTGTCTCTTTCTTGGAATTAGTTGCTTTGTAGGAGTCAAGAAAAGAACGCTTAGATAGTGACCACACCAGCCATTTGACTACCACTCTGTTGACTTTCTAAAAAAGAAAGAATCAATGATTATGAGGATGATATGGCAATCTAACGTCTTCCTTTGAAACTGACCATTTTCCATTATATTTCAGACAGATTCAGCGCTGAGTTACTGAAGCGGAAATATCGTTATAGCATTGATTTGCTTGTCAGTTGCTTGACCATAACAACGTGAGCATGTCCCTTAGTGGCTGACAATATGTGCACCTCTGATCATGAGCAGTTGTAGTGGGGGAGCATCATAGCTATGTATTGAGAGAAATTCTTTGGAGTTTGAATAAATGTAACAAAAGCAAAGTTTGATGGAAATATTAGCCATTTTTCATACTTTCTAGGGGTAAGCAAATAGGAAATAACAGCTGCTACCCAAAGACAAAAATCGTGCTACACAGTGTTTTTGTTGGGGAGATCGGGGTAGACAAAAGGAAAATGTGAATATCCTATCGTGAGAAATCGCATGATCGTACACTATAATCTAATAAACTTATCAACGTGTAATATTCATATTTCATTAATTTCTGCAGAGATTCGAAGCTAAACTACTGCGTGGTATTTTGACGTTTCAACCATCTTGCTATTAGTTAATTTGAGATAAATAAATTAATAATAAATGCTAAATAAATAAATGAATAAATAAATAAATAAAAGCGTATTACAATCAAAGAAAGAAGAAATCAGTAAAGTGTAATAAAAGAAATAGTGGAAAAAATAAATGAAAGGAAAGAGATTGAAAGACATGGACAAAAAAATGAAAGAGAATTTTTAGAGATGTAAAAAAAATCGGAGGCGAAAATAGGGAATTAAAGTGAAAATGCGAAGGAAGAATAAAAAGTAAAATTTCTGGGATATCTCTGGAGTTTAGATGAAATGAAATATATAAAAAAATGATGACAGATTTCAGATCATAGTTAATATTTTCTAATATTTGTCATTTGTCATACAACGTTTACTCTGGGGGTTACATTCGGCCTCATGCTAACAAATTTCAAACCTTAATATTGGATACTAAATATTAGTGTGTACTGGATTCCTGCGCATTAATTCAACTGTGTGTCTGTTTGTCCGTATTTCTGCCATTTAAAACGCCATGGTTTCACGTTCCATCATTGCAAATATTTGCTATATGTCAATGTTAGTTACATGCCACGCGATATTCGTTTCTGCTCTCCGCTCTGAGTTCAAATCCAACCTTAGTCAGCTCTACTTTTTATCCTTAAGTGGGGAAGAGTCCTTAAAGTCCAAAAGTGGAGGAGCGTAATACTTATCTTTTCTGTTTCACTCTTTCTCTCTAGAAGACCCGAAAGGGAATGGAATCTACAAGTTATAAATGCCCGAGGCACACTGTATGCCAGACGGTGCCTTGAGCAACAGGCATTCAAGACGGAACAGAATGTTTCTTCCTACAAAGATACTTATCAATTGATTCGTGCACTAAGAGGTAAAAAAACACGGGAAGACTTAGCCTATTCACAGTTGGAACAATGTAGCTATCGTCGACGGAATTTGCTAAGTTATGCTGGAGAACTGTGTTCATAACCTTCTATAGATTTCTGAAATAGTGATAGAAATCAGAAATTAAGCAATGATCTATAGATCATTAGTGAGGATGCTTTCTTGTTTTCATTTTACTTTCCTTTCTCATTGGGGTTTTTTTTTTCAAGCAATATAAAGATATTTATTATTACTTGTTTGATTAGGACAAATTACCTATATACTATGAATGTCAGAGCCGAAACCGATTGTGTATGATACTCTCAACGTAGAAGTACAGGATTCGTGTTTTGTCACCCGCACTGAGCTGTGTTAGTGACTACCTATCAAACATACCGAACTCTCGAAGCCGGAATCCATCTAAGTTTTAAGTACATACAACATACTAGTAACTAATGTCATTGTCCTTTAGTTCCAGATCAAACGTAATTTTGATTAAAAACACAGCACCAGTAACGACACCGTCCATTCAGGATATGCAAGAATACATAGTACATTGTGTATTTTCCCGATCTAAAGAAAAAAGGAAGCTTAGCTACTGTTTCTAACCGGTCGAGTAACCAATAAGATGATTCCTCGCTGGTGCGACGACATAATTTTATACTTCGTCATTGTAAGTATCAGAAACATACTTAAACTGATGCTTTAATTTAATTTTCTCCACTGCAAAAGTTTCATGTTATAGATTAGCATAATTCCAGTGAAAGTTTTGTTCATGTCTGGTAATCAAAAACACGTAATAAATTCACGGATCGTAGAGTCCCACGAAATACAGACTTTTGTACTATTTTGGTAAACAATTTTTCTACCATTTTGATAATTGTCAGAGAGTTTCATGTATTTTTAATGTTTTATACAAGAACTTGTCTGAGATAGTGAAACCTAATTTTCACTTGACAACCAAGCTACAATGTTGTCACTCAAACGAAAATATATATGCTTAAAACGTTTAAAACTCCACAATTAATTTATCAATGACTGTGAATCATAAAAAAATAAAGAACTGACCATCTTATATGTATTGAGAAAATTAATTTAACGGAGCCAACCAACCTCACCAAGCTGTACCTAGGAGATAAATTAAATTCATCTTTCTATACAAATGAAGCTCTCACATATAGATGAACTATACTAAACTCTATTTTCATAGAAAATATTAATTTTGGGACAATAATGTAGGTTCTGCTGATTTCAAACTAAAGTGAAATAATAATGTTTATTTCTTAATCAAGTAAAACTCGTTCGACAAACAATCTGAAAATTGTCGAATTTTATATTAAATCAAGTGCATACTGATTTAGGAATCGATTTTTATAATTGTTTGAACTTCTCGATACATATAAAGTGTTTAGAATTTTCTTCTGATTCACAGTTATTGTCAAATTAATTGTGGAGTTTTAATCGTTTTACTCATATATATATATATATATATATTCGTCTTAGTGGTAGCATTGTGGCTCGGTTGTCCAGTAAAAATCAGGTTTTAATATCTCAGACGAATAACTGGATTTATTTATACTATTCTCGTTTAGTTTATTTATCAAATAACGTTGTGAGTGTACTCTAACTAATTAACATCAAAAGTTCAACACCCGAGCTGAGGAACGCATTGCAGCAAAGAGCCAAAAGTTAAATTCATCAAAGTCTGACAGAAAAGAAGTATTCAGTAGGTATTTCAAGTAAATGAATCTTGTCAAATTTGTTGGCTGGTGTTGCTGAAAGATTGGACAATATTCACTCAAGGCAAGTTGTACTGAAAATGACAATTGCAAAGTACATGCAAATTGTGTTCATTTGCCTTTACTGGTAAGGAAGGATAGACTGTGTCGTGAGCGTTCGGAGCTGTATGAGATCTTCACAACCTTACGTACATCTTCATATTTATTAATCAAACGTACCAGTAGCCATTGATGAAAATTTTAAAGATATCCGAAACGTTCGCTCTATCTCTGATTGTTTTCTGAGAAAATTGATACATACATTATCGTAACATCCAAACAAACACTGATTCTAAACTTCCACTAAATTCAAGAAGTCAATTGAAATACTATAGTTTAAAAGAGTGCAAAAGTTAATGATATTATTCATGGTGTTGACTGTAAGGTTATACGCACTTGAAAGAAGTCGAAAAATAATATATAAAAAGTAAATAAAAATAGATGGAACAGTTTGATAGCCTATTATTTAGTGACCAACTCATAAAGAATGTAAAGGGAATAATACACCAAAAAATATCTATAAATCCATTTAAAGACGAGTGGGGAATCCTGAAAGTGTTAAGGTTGAGATATAATGTAAATCTATCCGCTGAGTTGACAATCAGATACAATAATGTTGTGACAGATCAGTCAGTCAACTAAGGAAGGTGACTGAATCTTTCGGTGTCATGTAACAACTAGACACAACTCTGAATACTTGCAGCTAATCTGAACAGCTTATAATCACCATATCTTCATTGATATGGATTTGCACCACTGAACGTGTCCTCTTTTTCTCACAGATTCACAGATAATCACTTAGTAATTTCTTACACATTTTCATGTGCGGCTTTATTGTTTGTTTTTTTACTAGTTTCATGTATATGTACACACGAGCGCACACACACACACACACACACACACAAAGAGAGTGTATGCTTGTATTTAAGTATAGGTGTGCCTGTTGTATGAGTGCTAAGTGAAAGCTTACAGAGAATAATAAGCATTCTGGATGTTGGTGAATTGGGAGGAGAAAATTATAAGGAAGGGCGCTGATCAAAGGTCATGGATAAAGAGAAGATTGTAGACATGCTTGAGAAGATAGAACAATGAAAATAGAACTCGGTGTCTACTAAGAAGACAGCAGGCAACAAGGCTTCACTTTTGGCTTAAGTGATAACGGACAATCTTACAATGGCTATTCAGCTTGCATCTTAGAAGTGACAGGTCAACAATAATACTGCGAGGACTATTGTGTATGCATGTATGAATGTATGTATGTGCGTGTGTATGTACGGACGTATGTATGTGTGTACATATGCATATATGTAGGCTTGTGTGTGTGCGTACGCGTGTGTCTATGTGCAAGTCGAAATATTTGCATGTATGGATGTAGGTATATTTATACGTCTGCATGTATTTATGTATGTATGTATGTATGTATGTATGTATGTATGTATGTATGTATGTATGTATGTATGTATGTATGTATGTATGTATGCATGCATGTATGTATGTATGTATGTATGTATGTTTTATGTGGGGATTTGTTTAATTACTTCTTGGCTGAATCGAAGTTGGGCATTAATAGTGTGATAAAGCACCTTTGTATGAGTGAATGTAATTCCTCGCATTTGTTGATAAATCAACGAGGTAATGTTTGCTAGTATTTGTGGTTGAATGTATGATTGTATGTAAGTATGGTTGAATATATTTGTACTCTATGTCGTCTGTCTTTACGTCCTGGGTTCAAATTCCGCTGAAGTCAACTTTGCCTTTCATCATTTCAGGGTCGATAAAATATTCCTTTTCCTCCCCTTTCTTACATGTTTCAACCATTTGACTGCGGCCATACTGAAGCAACACCTTAAAGGGATGTTAGTCGAAGAAATCGACCCCAGAACTTGTTCTAAGTCTAGTACTTATTCTATGGGTTACTTTTGCCGAACCGCTAGCTTATGGGTACACCAGCATAGGTTGTCAAGCGATGGCGGAGGACAAATACAAATACACACACACACAAATATATATATGTTTTTATATATATATATATATATATCTATATATATATATATATATATATATATATATATATATTATATATATATATATATATATATATATATATATCGACTGATTTCTTTCAGTTTCTGTCTACCAAATCCTCTCACAAGGCTTTGGTCGACTCGAGACTATAGCAGAAGACACTTGCCGAAGGTACAACACAGTGTTACTGAACCCGGAACCATGTGCTTGGAAAGCAAGTTTCTTACAACACACCCATTCCTGCGCCTATTAATTTATATAACACTTCAAATAATAAATCCTTGGTGCGTTACTAGTGTTTTGTTTCATTGTTACTACACAATATATCTAGACATTTTAGCCAAAATATGTAAATAAACTTGTCTTTATCTTAAAAATAAAGTGTTTACATCTGTTTCTTGTGGGTTGAAATTTATAAAAACATTCCGAGATATCGGTGTACTTTAGCTCTGTACTGTTTCTATGAGTAATGTCATATATTCATTAGTCAGTGCTCGAATGAGGCCAATATATGAAACTAACTTGAACATTTGACAACATACCACATGAAGATAAATTCTTTAGTATTACAAATGGCAGTGGTTAAGCTGAATCTGTACAACAATGAACAAAGTACTTTGCGGTATTTTGTTACGTCTCTTTACCTTATAAGAACATTGTCTTTCATCTTCCCGGATTCAATAAAATAAAATAATCACTCAAGCACTGATGTTGATTTGACTGACTATAATCCCCCCCCCCAGCTCTAGTAGAAATGTTTAACTTTGTAAAACATATATTTCATTTTCCTATGATCAAAAGGTCGTCATCGTATTTTCAGTTTGCATTTGGAGCCTTAATTATTTGACACTTTTGCATTCTCACAACATGGAAGCAAAATTGCAAATAGATTGATGAGGGATGAACAGCAACGCTAAAGAAACATTACACAAGTTTTCGGTGAAACTGTAACAACCAAATGTATATAGGGCGCATTTAGTTTGTAGTCAGAGCATTTCTGATTTCACAATAATATTAGAAGAATACTAAGATACAAAAAATGAATGTATATTCTTCTACTATTAATCTCTTAATGATTAAATTGAAACTTATTGTCTCTACTCAGGTATTGATAAGGTAACAATTAGATTATTTATTATGTCCACAAAATATCTTATGATTATAGTTATACAAAAGCCCGTCTCTGGCCGGTGGGCTGTGCACCAGCAGACGTTTCTACTGAGGCACGTTATAGACTCATAGACTAAACAGAAAAAGTGTGATGAGGAATTTTAACCGCCATACGAAGAGACAAAGAACAGGCAACTCAATATTAGTAAAAAGTAACAGAACATTTAATTTATTTTACTAATATGACAACGAGTCTTTAAAAATGAAAGCTTAAAGTGTGATAAACTTTATTGAAATTATAAAATAAAGGAATACAATTTGTTGTTTAATAGCGAATTCCGTTTTGTCTGCTTTCAGAATAAAAAGTAATACAATTAGAAAATGGATAAAAATAAAAAGTGTAATAATAAAAATTAAGTAGATAGACATTATCCTATCACAAAAGACAAATTTCGAAATCTTAAAATCTATTCTGAAAATTCAAATTTTCACAAATGCTTCCGTGAAAAATTCCTAAAATATCACTTTTGGCACTAAAGTTTAATGCGCTTGTTTTGCTAATTTTTTTAGCTTGATTTTGTACGTATGTGTGCAATTCTATGTTAGTGTGTGTGTGTGTGTCTGTGTATATATGTATGCGTGTGTGTGTGTATGTATAAATGTATTACCTTTTTATGTGCTTGTCTGTTTGTGAATATGTGCATGTGAGGTGTGAATGCTATTTGCTTGTATGCATGTATGCCTTCCTCATTAGTATGTGCGTGTGACTGTGAGTATGTGTCTGTGTTGTGTGTGTGTGTGTGTGTGTGTGTTGTGAATGAATTTGTCTACATGTCCTAAAGTAGCAATAGTATAGGCGTCAGCATAATCAACTTCAGCGTTGTAATGACTAAAGTCAACATTACTAGCAACATCATGAGCATCATCATCATCCCCATCATCATCATCAACATCATCCTCATCATTATCGTCATCATCATCACCATTACAGCCATCTTCACCATCGCCGTCATCATCATCGTTGTCGTCCACGTTGTCACCATGATCGTCGTCGTTCCCACTGTTATTCCAACCACCAATGCCATTGTCATCGTCACCACAAGCATCAAAAACGATGAAGATGATGATGACAATCATCATCGTCATCATCATCAACATATTTTGTAATTTTGTTTTTGCGTTCTTGATTTTTAAGAGATATTTTATTCATTCAATTTACCTCTTAAGAATTTCCACTGAAAAAAGAAACAATAGAAAATGAGCATAAGAAAAATAAGAAAACCAGTAGTAGTAGTAGTAGTAGTAGTAGTAGTAGTAGTAGTAGTAATAGTAGTAGTAGTAGTAGTAGCAGCAGCAGTAGTAGTGAAAAGTAACCTTGAGGAATACTAGCATCTTAAAAATTAGAACAAATGTTTAAATCTTTGTTTTTTATAGCTGAGCAATTGTAAATGCCATGAACTATAACAATCTGCATTAGTTGAGTATATATCGTCTTCTAAGAGTTATACGTTCTTGTCCATGTTGTATTTTTCTACATACCTTAACATATATTCCAGGCGCCCCGTACCCCCTTTATCATTAATGTGAACACATATTCTTAATAATTGGTACGACTCTCTGTTTGTCTCTCTCTCTCATTTTTACTTGATCTGTCCCCCTCTCTCTCTCTCTTTTCTCTCTATTCATCTTCTCTTTCCTCTGATCCTTTGGTCTAGTCTTCCACTACCCTCCTATTTCTTTGTCTCGCTCTGCACTCACAGGTCATTCTTCGACACCCATCCCTTCTCCTCTCTGATTCCTTCTTTCTCTCTCTTTGTTGCGTTTTGTTCCCCTTTCTCTTTCTCTCTTCCTTTGCTTCTCTTTCTTTTCTTTTCCCTCTTCTCTGTCACGTGACTGTTGGCCGAAATCTGCCTTTCAGCTCCTGACCCTCGTCGTGTTAACATCGTTGTCTTTCGTCCGCCGCTATAAAGGCTTTTTCCAATGCGCCAGAGAAAAAATTTGTTTGCTTGTTATCAGTCGTAAGACACTTGTTGTTTTCACCGTTAATGCTTCTGTATTTCATGTTTCTGTATTCCATTATTGTTTTTTGTTTTTTTGTTTTTTTGTTTTTTTTATATCTGTCCCTTTTGCTGTCCTGGTGTTCGTATGCATTCGATCCTTCTTCAGGAAATCTACGCTTCCAGCTTAGTTTTTCTAATGCTCGTTGCTTAGTTTTTCTTGGAGGGCTGGCCGTGATCTA
>NC_042999.1:111717376-111724876 GCF_006345805.1 Octopus sinensis
AGAAAATAAAAAAAGAATATTATAGACGAGTTAGATCAATACTAAACACAGAGCTCAATGCTAAAAACAAGATAATAGGTATCAACACTTTAGCTGTCCCAGTTATAAGTTACAGCTACAATATCCTTAACTGGACACGAAATGAACTGACCAAAATAGATAGGAAAACAAGAAAAATAATGACAGGATCTAGGATGCATCACCCAAAATCTGACATAGAAAGACTATATATACAACGTATAGAAGGTGGTAGAGGCCTTATACAGCTGGAAAACTACTATAAAATAACCACCATAGGACTGCAAAAATATCTACTTCAGAAGGAAGGAAAACTGATCCAGATAGCGGCAAAACACGAGCAAAACAAAAAACTGTTCTCAGTATTTAAGGAAGCTGACAAATACGAACAAGAAATCATACCACCTAATAAACATGAAGAAGAAGAAGAAGATGAAGAGACAACAAAAGCTATAAAACAAATGAAATCCAAACTAAAAATAGAACAGCAACGAACCATGATAAAACGATGGCAAGAAAAGCCCCTTCATGGTAAATACTGGACTAAACTAAACGCAAAAGAAATAGACAAAGAAAAATCCCAGCAATAGTTGAGAAGCTCAGGACTCAAAGCAGAAACAGAGGGATTTTTAATTGCAGCACAAGACCAAAGCCTCCCCACCAGAAATTACCAAAAACATGTAATGAAAAGAAATATTACAAGTAACTGCAGAATATGTGGAGATGGACAAGAAACAATAAATCATATTGTCTCTAGCTGCCCAGTCTTGGCTAAGAAGGAATATATTCACAGACATGACAGAGTTGGAACCTACATACATTGGAAGCTATGCCAACATTATGGAATAACAACAGAAAAAAGATGGTATAGGCACACACCAGAAAAGGTCACAGAAAACGAGAAAGCAACCATACTCTGGGATATGCCGATACACACAGATAGAGAAATTAAGGCCAACAGACCAGATATAGTTGTCAGAGATCATGAAGAAAAAAAATGCTTTCTAATTGATGTATCAATACCGGCTGATGACAAAGTGTCTCTAAAAGAAATGGAGAAACTCTCAAAATACAAAGACCTGGAAATAGAGGTAACTAGAATGTGGAATCTGAAAACAGAAACAATTCCTATCATAGTAGGTGCATTAGGCATGATAAAAAAATATTCAAACAAATACATAACAAAAACACCAGGACTTACAAACACATATAACATACAGAAAATTGCACTACTAGGCACTGCACACATCCTACGCAGAACACTTCCATACAATAACCATCAGAGCATCACAACAAATCACAGCACATACCCAAGGCACACAGAGCTGCGCTCGGTAGTGAAGTGAAAACACGCTATAAAAATAAAACTACTGAATAATAATAATAATAATAATAATAATAATAATAATAATAATAATAATAATAATAATAATAATAATAATAGTAATAATATTAGTAATAATAATAATAATAATAGTAATAATAGTAGTAGTAATAATAATAATAATAATAATAATAATAATAATAATAAGCCTATCAACCCGGAACTACCAGGCCAATGTGATGAAAAATGGAGCAGACCCAAAATGCCGATTCTGCAACGACATGATTGAAACAGTGGACCACCTAATCTCTGGATGTAAAGTCTTAGCACCAGTGGAGTATAAATTAAGACATGACAGAGTTGGCCAATATCTACACTGGCTAATAAGTCGGCATTACAATATCAAAACTGCCGACAAGTGGTATAATCACCACCCTGAGGCTGTAACTGAAGGAGAAAATGTAACCATTCTGTGGGACTTTCCAGTACATACAGACCGAACCATCAAGGCCAATAAACCAGATATTGTTGTGAAAGACCAAAACAATAAAGTTTGCTTATTGATCGACATGAGCATCCCCTGTGATCATAATATCTCAGCAAAAGAGTTTGACAAGCTCAGAAAATATAAAGACCTACTCATTGAAATTGAGAAAATGTGGCATCTCAAGGCGGTTACAATACCAGTGATCGTAGGAGCACTAGGAATGATCAAGAAGGGAACCGAAAATTATATGAGAATGATCCCTGGCTTACCATCCCTGCAAGAAGTGCAAAAGATTGTCTTAACTGGTACATCACACGTATTGAGAAGAGCATTGTCGATGTGAGAACTGTTGCTGCTCATGCATTTTAATTTAACTTTAAAAAAAAAAAAAAAAAATTAACGAACTACTGAGTTTGGTTTAATGGCCTACCAATATACACTATGAGTTTCTTTGCCCTAGGAGTCGGGAAGACACTCGGCAAGAAATGGAAGAAAATTTGAAAGAAGAAAAAAAATAGTAATAATAATAATAATAATAATAATAGTAATAATAATTGCTCTCATGGAAAACCAGGCAGTGGTTCCCGTTGTTTCTGATCTTAACTAATTGGAAGTGTACATATTTTGTCTTGGTGTAAATGATGGACCACAACAAATATTCTGCCCAATGCAACAGAATTGCTTGTCAGTTGCTTGACCTCATCCAGTTGAACACGTTCCTTAGTGGCTGATATTATATGTGCAACTCTTATCACGTGTGGGTGAGCATCATAGCCATGTGTTCAGAGAGAATGGTTGTGAAAGTATGCACAGCATACAAACTTTTATGTCTCCAGAGTATGACTGTCACTGAAAGCCAATCAAGGAATCTCATAGTTTCTGGATTAACGTCTCTCAGTCGTCATTTTCCGACGCATTTCAGATGTATGCTGAGATTTAATGCATTCAGTCAGGTTGTATTCGCCACCTTCACCCACATTTTCATAAATTTAGAGGACAACAACACTTCTCTCTCCACTGTCACATTCTTCTCCAAATTAAAGAAGTCGATAAAGGCTTGACAGAATTTGAATGATGTATTCTCAGCTCCGGCAATTTCGTCCACCACGCAATCTTTTTAGCTTATACTTCCAAAGAAAACTGTTCATCCTCTTTTATCAAAGGTTGGTGGTGCGATACTCACTTTAGATTCAGCTGATGGCCTGTTCCAACCTACACACAACAAACATACATGTGATATCATTTTGTTCACCATGAGTTTATTTCAAATCTGCAATACTACAAACAAAATCAAAGCCGGGCGAAGTTCTCCAGAACAGACCAACGAATTAAATTTCTCGAGTACTAATTTTCCTGAAAATGTTGTCATAGCAGAAAGCTTACGTGGGAGTTCCACAGGGCGCATTGCTGGACTGCTAGAGATCTCAGAACGCCTGACATCATTCCGGATTCCAATATTATTTATGAAGTTGTATAGTGGCTCTATACTACATTCAATTCCCCCTTCTCTGCATCATTCTTTCTCTCCCTCTATTCTATATTTATTCCGTTTATTTTCGCTTCTCCATTTCTATTTTTTCTCTCTCATTCGCTGTTGTATTTTTCTTTCCCTTGTTAGACAGTTAAAGTTAGTTTGTCACCTTACAAGTAGATATCACAAGAGCATTATTTAAACAACACTACCAGTGACAACAGCTGTGAAAGTAATATAGAATTCTTGACAAGAAGAATCTTCAAACAAACCAAACCTTAAAAATACAGAAAGCAAATTCAAGTAGGGTTCAAACTACTGATACGGAAATAAATTAGAAAAAATAATAAACATAAAACAAAGAAAAATCGTATGTATACAGATAAAAACTCTGTTTTTTTAAAGAAAAGTATGCAAAAATATTTAAGGTCCACCCAAAAGAATCATAAAAATAATAGACAACAAATACTATTTCCATTTATACAGTTACATATGTTGAATTCTTGAAAGTAAGTAAAATGTCTCTTTAAGGTTTGTTTATCTTTCTATTTTAATAATCTTATAACAATGTTGCAATGCCAAATATATTAAGTGCATGTCTGTTTCTGTATGTTTGTGTGTGTATATACGTATATACGTATATTGATGTGTACGAGTCCCAATGTGTGTATGTGTGTGTGTGTAGCAATCAGTGCAAGTGTGTATATGTGTGCCAATGTCCTTATACAAAAAATAAAATTAGTTTATCAACCATACACCATGGGTTTCATGGGTTCCGTCTGTTGACGACGCTGTTATTGTATTGCTGGAGTTCCTTTTTTGTTTATCCCCAGACCTGATCAAATAGACATACGATCATACTATCTACTCTATGACAATGATATCTGTTATCTAGTCGGAGTGTATCTAGTATTGTTTTATACAATGTGCGCATCTTCTACTTCCAAGACAGTAGGTTGTAATTTGAGAAGATAAGGCTGTTATATTTCAAAGGCCAGGTAGAAATTCCGTCATTGGCATATTTCGGTCGTTGCAATCTGTGGAAGGAGAAAGATAAAAGTCAATCAAGTACTCATAACACAGCATATCAAGAGGCTCATACAGATACAATCTCTAGATGAGTACCTGTGGATGATGTGTAGATGCTCTGTGATACAGCATTTGCAGCAATTTGATCAGTTGTTAAATATCTTTACCGTATATACATAGCCTTTGAGCTGCCGATAGTCTTTTCTTTGACACTTACTTTCCGAATGTTATATGAAAGTCCTAGGAAGAGTAACAAGTGGCAAGGATGGAACACTAGCTAAAGCTGAATAATGTTACAGGGCATTCTATCGAAATTTGTTTGCATCCGCACAGCTGTTTGTAACACGTAGGTATACTCAATTCTTTTCCTACTAACATGTACGGTTGAAGATATATACTCGATCCCTATTCTGTTGTGTAATAGATATATACCTAATATATCTAAAAAGGTATGTACTTAATTGCTGCTCTATTACATAATCTTAATTTAACATATATAAAACTATAAATACTCGCGCCATAAAGTTATATTGACCGTATCTAAATACACGATAAATCTCTTTCTCATTCATTCTTCTCTCCTTCCCTATTTCAGTTTTTCTCTCTATACATATAGATGGCTAGACACACAGACAGACAGACAATCAGGCAGGCAGACAGGCAGTCAAGCAGACAGATGGATACATACATATATATGTATATATATGTGAGAAACAGTAAGTTCAAAGAGAACAATTCAAACATTTTGGGGGATCCAAAAAGAGAGAAAAGGTGATTTCTAATAAGGATCCATAATATTCATGAAAATCAACCAAAGCAGGTAATAAGAATATGAAAATAATATATGAGGAGATTCGTTATAGGTATAAGAATATAGCATAAACAAGTATAAAAAATGGAGAGATATTGAAACAGAAATAGGTTTATTATAAAACTGGATTCAATACATACGTACGTTTCGAAAAATAATGCAAAAATGTAAGAAAAATTTAAATCATAGTGATTATAATTATAATTGAAAATAAAAAATGAAAATTGCAAATAAAAAATAAAAATAAAATTTAAAATTTAATTTATGCATTGTCATTCTCACCAGTGATGAGAATGACAATGAATAAATTAAATGTTATTTTTATTTTTTTTTGAAATTTTAATTTTTTACTTTCAATTATAATTATAATCACTATGATTAAAATTTTTACTTACATTTTTGAATTATTTTTCGAAACGTACGTATGTATTGAATCCAGTTTTATAATAAACCTATTTCTGTTTCAACATCTTTTCACCATTTTCTTATACTTGTTTATGGTATATTCTTATACCTTTAACGAATCTTCTCAGATATATATATATATATATGTGTGTGTGTGTGTGTGGTGTGTGTGTGTGTGTGTGTGTGTGTGTGTGTGTGTGTGTGTGTACACAAACATATACAAACACACATGTATACAGCGAGAGAGAAAGAGAGACACAGAGATAGAGAGAGAGAGCAAGGCTCTTTAGAAAGCCTCAGGCTTAGGCATCGCTTATTTTTTCGCATTTCTACTATGCATTGCTTACTATGGTAGACAATATCCGAAAAATGCGAGCCGTCACTTGAAATTTCACGATGTAGTGAGAGCAAGCATCACCGCGGTTGATAACTCTCTAAAGACCGGCTGCAAAAGGCGTCCATCGTTGCTGCATTTGTGCAAATGATTATATGCCCCTTGTAGAACTGAAGAGGTATATCATTGCTACTTTAATTTGTATGTTCGTTGTGAGATAACAATCAGGGGATTGTCAATAGAAATGTAGAGTCAGATAGTTTATCTCGACCGCTCCAATTGCCTCTGACTTTGGACTGACCTAAATAATTTACATCTATGAGTGCTTGCATGTATGTGTGTGCCAGTAAGTGTATGTGTGTGAGCGCGCGTTAATTTGCTAGATTGCTTGATATATGCATAGATAGAGATAGAGAAAGAGAGAGAGAGAGATTTTAGCTTGTGTATTCTTTTTAGTCATGTCAAATGTCGTACTCTGCTTTAATTTTACAGTCATGAGTTAAGTTATCACACTCTGGATGTTCTGTTTTATCCAGTCAGCTATCAATAACAGATTTCGTTAAACATCTCACTGGCGGCATCATAAATTCAAAAACAACAACTGTAGCAGCACCAGTAAAACTACAAACAACAAACAACTAACAACTGAGAAACAGAAGCAGAGATACAACCAACCAGCAGACAGTAATAATTTCAGTAATATTGCACTAAGAATCGGTCAGCATCGAATATCTGTTGTTAGCTTCAAGTCAGAGATTTAGCTAACGTTTGGAATGATGTCGTCAACTGATAGTGTTCTCTTCATTTCCTTTCTTGTCATTCAAAGGTGTAAAAATATCCCGTTTCTAGTTTCTTCTCCATCTGCTACTACCCTTCTTACGTTTTCAGCTTTCTCATAATATGCTGATAATATGCCAGTGGGTTCGTCTAGCGGACAGAGTGTAGTCATTTAGCGGTTGGTTCATTCAAATAGTTTCAACGAATTTGTTGTGTGGACGCCCTCAGACGATGAAGTAGACTAGCCAGAAAAGGAAGATATAGAGGGAGAAGTCTAGACGTCGAGAGGAGAGGAGCAGAGTTGAGTAGAAGGCATCCGAACGTGCGACATAACAGAATTGAAGAAAACGTTATTTCTTACATTGATTATCAGAAGACTGTACATGGATATAGGGGTGTAACAGCAGATCCTATACGTAGTCATTAAAATTGCTTGAAAGAGCGGCCAGGTTGCCGGCAGAAAATGCAACAACAAAGTAATACTACGTAGACCAAAATATATAGTATGTTCACGGTTGGATTGTCTATAAACAGATTTATTGAACAACAGCAACAACATCTTTTGCTGTTGTTGTCGAACCAAACGAGAATCTTCTACGAAATTCTTGGATCTTTTAGGAATTCTCATTCAATTCACATTCAGTAAATGCAAGGGAATATTTATATTTTTCAGTGTTGTCTGTGATAAACTAAATCTGAAAAGATTAAGCAGTCACAATGACTGCTTGACCAAGAATAATAGGGAGGAAACAACAACACCAGTGAAATGATGTGCAATGCATTAGATAAAAACCATAGGATAAGATGCCTTAGTATTTCTTTCGGCTTCCTGCACTTTGAGTGT
>NC_042999.1:111729876-111769876 GCF_006345805.1 Octopus sinensis
AGATGAGTTGGTAGATAATAAGAGACAAAGGTGAGAAGAGAAAGACAGAACTAGTGAAAGAGAAATAGCGAGAGATAAGATGTAGAGAATATAGTAGAAATAATGAAAAGCAAGATAGTGATTATGTAAACGTACGAGAGAATAAAAGAGACAGGTACAGAGAATGAAAGAAAGAAGGTGAACAGAGAGAAAATGCATAACCCAATGGACAGAGGAGAAAAGCACCTTTTCAATATTTTCTACCTGTTAGAGAGAAAGAAAGAAAAACCAGAAACGATAGATAGATAGATAGATAGATCGCAGGAGTGGCTGTGTGGTAAGTAGCTTGCTAACCAACCACATGGTTTCGGGTTCAGTCCTACTGCGTGGCATCTTGGGCAAGTGTCTTCTGCTATAGCCTCGGGCCGACCAATGCCTTGTGAGTGGATTTGGCAGACGGAAACTGAAAGAAGCCTGTCGTATATATGTATATATATGTATGTATGTGTGTCTGTGTTTGTCCCTCTAGCATTGCTTGACAACCGATGCTGGTATGTTTACATCCCCGTCACTTAGCGGTTCGGCAAAAGAGACCGATAGAATAAGTACTGGGCTTACAAAGAATAAGTCCCGGGGTCGATTTGCTCGACTAAAAAAAAGGCGGTGCTCCAGCATGGCCGCAGTCAAATGACTGAAACAAGTAAAAGAGAAAAGAGAAAGAGATAGATAGATAGATAATAGATAGATAGATAGATAGATAGATAGATAGATAGATAGATAGATAGATAGACAGACAGACAGACAGACAGATAGATAGTGAGAGAGACAGAGACTTTGAAACCAAGTGTGAGAGAAACATGATGAGAAAAATCAAATGCGAAAGGATGATGTCTAAATGTGATAGTAAAATGTGTAAGGCGGCAATTAGGAAAAGGAGAGGAAAATAAAGAGACAGAGAGACATATTTATATTGAGTGGGAAATATTCGTAGTTTGAAAAAGAGTCTGTATTGGAAGTGTGAGAGAGGAAAGATAGTAAAAGAGGTATGACTAGTAGATGTAAGAAGAAGTATAAGAGACCGATTCAGTGAGGGGAGGTAAAGTGTTTATGTATGTATGTGTGTGTGAGTCCGTGTTTGTGTTTTGTGTGTATTTGTGTGTGTTCGTGTGTGTATGTGTGCACGCGCGCGTGTGTGAGTAATAACAAGAGGCAGAGGGAGAGAGAGGGGCAAAAGGAGTACCAATGAGAAAAGCATAGAGTATAAGCAAGTGAGTGAGAGAGGTAGCGAGTGTAAGAGAAAGAGAGTAAGGTAGAGTGTATAAATGGTTGATGTCGAAGGTGTAAGAGAAGCAGAACACGTGAGAAAGACAGAGAAGGAAAGACGAAGAGAGAGAAGAGAAGCAGAGAATGTGACAAAGACAAGAAGTGAAGTGTGAGAGAGAAGGACAAACAGCATAAGAGAGAGAGAGAGGGAGGGAAAGAGAGAGAAAGGGAGGGGGCGAAAGATGGAGAGAGGCAAATGAGTAAACATAAGCATAAATATAACATACATACATACATATACATACATGAATACATACATATATACATATACATACACACATGCATACGTACATACATACATACATGCATACATACATACATACATACACACATACATACTTACACACATACATGCATGCATGCATACATACATACATACATACATGCATACATACATACATACATACATACATACATACATGCATACATACATACATACATACATACATACATACATACATACATACATACATACATACATACATAGCGAATGACAAGAGAGAAAGACCAATAGAGAGAGAATGAAACAGACTTTTTTGAAAACAATTCTTTAAACCGTGATGCTAATTATGTCTTTCATTTCAAGAATCTTTTAGTTGAATAGAACCCCCGACTTCAAAACCCCACCACCACCACCACCACCACCACCAGACCTTACCTCCCATCTCTCTACACATAACAACCACGCACCCATACATACCCTTCTCCTCTCTCTCTATCTCTCTCATCCTCCACACACTTTCACCTCCCACCCCACACCCACACCGAACCCCACGCTTGCACACCTACCCAGATGGACACAATGGATGCTGATTAAGTTAACAGTTAAATATCTGTTAACTTTACATCTTCCCCCCACCCTTTAACACACTTTGCTTCATCCCTACCTTCTTCTTCTCTCTCTCTTTCTTTCCTTTTCCCCCTCTCTCTCACTCCCTCTCTCCCTCTCTCCCTCTCACTCTCTGTCCATCGCTAGTGCGCGGGCGCACGTTTTCTACTTATCCTGAATGAAATAATTGCTCATGCAAAATATGCTTTCCATTACCACCAACGCCATTGCAATTTATCTCACCCTCAGTAACTACACCCCGTTCGCCCTTACTAGCATCAGCCCATCACTAAGATCATCAACATCACAAACACCGTCACCACCACCACAACCACAACCACCACCACCACCACTCTCCCTGCCTTCACCACATCGACCACTATCACTGCCACCTTCGCCACGACTATCACCGCCACCAGCATGACCGTCTCCATCGCCATTAACCGATGATACTAATATTTGAACACATAACCGACACAATACGACAGCACTAACAACTATCATCATCACCATTACCAACAACAACAATAATACTAATAGTAATAATAATAACAACAACAACAAACGCCTACTTCCACTACAGCTCACTCTCCCTTCTGAAACATGCCATCCCTGTCTCCTGCATAACCATCGTCATAATTGTTGTCACAACTAATACAATTGCCAGAATCACTGCAACCACCACTACCACCCCAACTACAACCAATACCAATACCACCGCCACTACATCCGATACCAATATTTCCATTAAGTACAGCCCAGCATTATAATAACCTAATCACAATTCTACAAACTGAAAATATCCCCCATTGCTAACAAACAACCCTCACTGTAACCTCCTAAATCACACTTTCACTACAAGAATACCATTCCAGAAATCGTTAATTGCTACTTCTTTTTACAGTCTACCACTGTGTTATCTACTACCTCTACCAACACTTTTCCCTCCTCTATCACACTGACTGTTAATAAAAGCAACAGAAAAGGCCTATACACCGTTGTTCAAGCTGCAAGCAATAGCAGCCAAATCGCTCCAAAATCAGACCGAAAATTGACTTAGGTCATGATTTAACAGTCATTAGAATGTAAGACAGGCAGTTTGTAGTATTTATTCAGGTTTTCTGTTCCCTATGTTCAAATCTCACTGAAACCAACTTTGACTTTCATTCTGTCGTGTTCTACAATATAAAGAAATTATCCATGGCGTGGATTTGCATATATTTTAATATATATATATATATATATATATAATTAGACAAAAATCACCTTTTATCAACTCAAAATGAACATTTAGAATTACACCATCTAGAAAATTACTTATAATAGAAATATTAAAATTAAAATAACAATAAAATGTCAATGATTAAGTAAATTGCAAAAAAATAATAATAAAAACGTATATAATTTGTAGAATAACGAAACGTGTTTCGTGGCTATATATATATATATATATATATATATATATATATATATATATATATATATATACATACACACACACATAAATTGACAAGGGCGATTCTTTCTCGTCTTGGGATTCACGGTCACACGGGCGGGTGGATTGCGCGAAAAATACTCAGCTGTGTAGAATGATCGGTGGTGATGCTGGGCTTTGTATATTTTCATAGCTCCCATGGTTACCGAGATAATCTAGTATAATAATAATCTTGATTTTATGAATGCGAAAGGAAGGGGTGGTAGATGAATAAGGAAGGAAGAGGTGATGTCATACTTGTTAGTGGGATGATGAAAATTGTACACTGAAAAAATATATCAACTCTGTGTGGATATGTGTGTGTATATAAAAGGGTGGTATGTGTGTGTGCATGTGAGTGCACGCGCGCGCAATGGAAGTGGGATGGTTCATCTTTGTTCCCTTAATATTTGAGTTTATTTTTTGATTTGGATGAATCATGGTTGGTTTTTTTTTTTTTTTTGTCAGTTATTTTTAGCGATTTGACAGAAAAATCCAAATATCATTCAGAAGAATTCCCAAGAAATTCGGAATATAAGACACCAAGAATAAGAATGGAGAAAATCACATCTTTAATTGATGATTGTACCATACATTATCAGTAATCATTTCTATAGTGCCAGTATATTTAGATACATAAATAGGTATAAAATATCTCTCAGATATATATCTGAAAATATATGTTAATACAACGTTATCAAGGCAAAACTTCACCCTCTTGACCAGTGCTCCTTAACATTTGTCGCCCGCTTGGGAGCGTTGTAGGGTCACGAGAGGGTGGAAAATATAAAGGGTGATATGATGTAGGTACAGTCGGGATTTAGAACGCGTACAGGTTGCTTAGAACTATAATACATATGTATGTTTCATTTGGTCGAAGGAAAGTCAGAGTAAAAAGGCGTGTCTGTACACGTCATCAAAGAGAAGACGTAAGATATAAATGTTCTAGAAGAAATATATCTTGAGGATATGTGTGTG
This sequence comes from Octopus sinensis, assembly GCF_006345805.1. Taxonomy (NCBI): domain Eukaryota; kingdom Metazoa; phylum Mollusca; class Cephalopoda; order Octopoda; family Octopodidae; genus Octopus; species Octopus sinensis. The sequence goes on from NC_042999.1 coordinate 111,734,460, forward strand.
TGTGTGTGTTTACGTGTGTGTGTGTGTGTGTGTGTGTGTGAGTGTGTGTGTATACGTTCTCTGTTTATCCACTCTAAAAGCAAAGGTTAGCATTTTCTTTACCAAATTATATTCCATTTAAAAAAAAATATGTTTGCAAAATATATTCTGAAAGCAATCCTCATCATATTCAAGTTAAAAATATTTCTTATATCGTTTTTCTTAAATGTCAAAAAGGTTTATAAATAAATCAGTAATATACCCCAACCCTTAACATCCTACTTTCCAGTCGATGAAATCATTAGTTTGGGGCTCAATTTAAAGTTATTATAAGATTTACATTGTCTTATTTATGTAAAACATGCAGACATACATTCACAGTTAGTAAACCTTGTACCAAATTCTATAAAATATTCACACATATATATACGCAAATACATTCACACATACACATACAATCGCATGAATATATATACACACGACAGACATTCTTTTCACAAAGTTTTCTATAGAAAAACTATTTTTTTGTCATTTGTAAAGGCAGTATTTAGAAGCTTGTCTTGCAGTAAAAATGTTACATTTATAATATAATTATAAGAAAATTCTGGAAGTTTAACTGAGTTCGGCACAATTTTTTTAATAAACTTCGAGAAAGCCAGAAGGGCTACGCGCTCACTAAGTGCGCGCGCGTGTGTGTATGTTCGTGAGTGTGTGTGTGCGCGTGTGTGTATGTGTGTTTGTGTGTGTATGTGTGTGTGTGCGCGCATGTCTGTGTTAATTTTTATTTTGACGTATATGATGGCAACATTAATCATTATTGCTCCAAGTTTGAGAACATGTTTTCCCCCAACTTAAGGATTTTACATTTTATTGAATGGTTCAAAATGAACAAGTGCTGCTAATATGGAACATTTTGAGCGTACTTCAAACAATTTCAACAAGATATTGTACCACGTTGCGAAAGTCTAGCATATAGCTTTAACTTTCACCTACAATAGTATTATGTATGATCTCTGATTAAAACTACATACGGTGTAATAATAGTGTACTGCAATGAAAACCCCGTAGTATAGTCGCTATAGTTCCCAAATCCATCATAGTAAATCCAGTCCACATAAAGTAAAAATATAATGATTTTGGAAAAAAATTAAAAGAAAGTAAAAATGTCTGAAAACAATATTTGTACGATTAAAATAAAATTAAAAGTAAAATTTACGGAATTGAAAGGCTAGGTGATTGACAATTACCATAAACACACATAATTCTAAGATTTGGTTCCGTGAAATCTTTTCTGGGATTTTAAATTCTGGTTTGCCTTGTATGGATTTCTATTTTCAAGAAAATTGTTCATATCAATTCCGATGGATAATAGACCTTTCTCAAGTAACTGACAGATTTTTGGACCATTTAAATGAGCATCAACAAAAACTTGCTCTAACCCACCTATCGCTCACACACCAGCATCCTTCCTTAGAAAAAATTCCAAAGGTTTTCCTTGTTTAACTGTTTATTAAAAACAACCTGGCCTCTATATTTCCATTTTGTTGTACTACACTTGCAATTGGTTTGAATTGGAAAACTAGCAGAATTTGCTTTCGTTCCATTATATTATTGATGACAACTCAAACAGGTCTATGTTCTTACAAAAATCTTAAGACTATCTGAAAATATTTGCCTTTGTGGATTTTGTAATAATTGACTTTTCCTTTTCCACAAATTTCTTTCATATCCAAGGTTTTTCAACTCTGCTATTACGCAATGTGTTCACATAGGCACAGAATTTGTAACTATTCCAACAGTTATAAATCGATGCTATCTTTGATCTATCAGAAACTTTCAATGTCCTCCCACAAGCGATATCAGCAAGACTCTATCCACCAGTTTCTGTTGACAAAGGCGTCTTAAGGCCGAAATACAGGGTAAAGTATAAACTGTTGTTGTGTCATACTTACTTTTACTCTGTATTCTTTAGTTCCAGCCTCTAATATATATATATATATATATATATATATATATATATATATATATATATATATATATCTATATATATATATATATATATATATTATATATATATATTATTATTATATTATTATTATTATATTATTATTATTATTATTATTATTATTAAAGTGGCTTTTTCGAAATTCACAACCAAAAGGCACAAAGTATAGACGTCATTAATGTGAGTAAGGGCACTTACTAGTTAGGAACACTATTGCTAGAATTAAGAATCAGAACTCTCAGCCACGAGATGCACTTATCTAATGATTGACAAGGGAAACTAGCTCCCTACCGCAAGCTAGATAGATCCCTATCATCGATGATTTCGGACTTGATTAATTCTCATCAGTGACTCTCACTCGGTTGCCGAGGATTAAAACTAACTCACTTTATCATCGATGATGTGGATCTGCCTCGCTTGTGGTAGGGTGCTAGTCTCCCTTGTCAGTCATTAGAAGTGCTTCCTGCGGCAAATTGTTTTTTCTGACTCTAATATATATATATATCACCGTGATCACCGTGACCGACCAGGCTATCATGTTGTTACACATCGCTGGTCACAATGCGCTTCGCATTGTTTTAGCCTTCAAATGACGCCACCCCGCTGGCACAGCGAGCAAGCCAATATATATATATATATATATATATATATATATATATATATATATATATATATATATATAGGGATGTGTACTCGCATAGCAAGTAATTTGATCTGAGATTGTGTGCTGAAACGAAAACAATTGCAGCGTGGAAGGTGTTTGTAAGCCATTTAAGAAAAACACACAAAAGCCGTTCGATTCACTTCAACATTTAAGTTTAATTTGTCAAAATATTTTCGTCGCTAAAATCCGCGACCTGTTCACTGACAAAAATCCGTGCTGCATCCGGATTTTGTCAGTGAACAGGTCGCGGATTTTAGCGACGAAAATATTTTGACAAATTAAACTTAAATGTTGAAGTGAATCGAACGGCTTTGGTGTGTTTCTTAAATGGCTTACAAACACCTTCCACGCTGCAATTGTTATATATTATATATATATATATATATATATATATATATGAAGTTGTGATTGCTTTAAAAGCAATGCAATGCATATTTGAACTAAGGAAGGGAGTGAAAATTTAAAGAAGACACAACAGATCTTTGTGTTGAAAGTGCATAAGCATTTTGTGTATAACGAGCATATATGCACACACGTCCATAAGCACGTATTGTTGTGAAAAAGTACGGATGATACATAATACGATATTCAATTCTTCTGAAAGTGGTTTCGAATCTTGAAACATCTCAACAACTGGTACATCGTTCACAACTCACAATTACTCAATTATATGTCATAGTTACTCAGGAAACTGTTAGAATCGGAAGAAATGACCTTGTTATCCAATTCTACTTTTGTAACATATGTTGCTTCCGCCTTCTCATCGTAATAACCATCATCGTTATTCTCCTCCTCATCATCATCACTATCTTCTTCTTTTTCTTCTTCGTCTTCTTCTTATTCTTCTTCTTCTTTTCTTCTTCTTCTTCTTCTTCTTCTTCTTCTTCTTCTTCTTTCTTCTTCTTCTTCTTCTTCTTCTTCTTCTTCTTCTTCTTCTTCTTCTTCTTCTTCTTTCTTCTTCTTCTTCTTCTTCTTCTTCTTCTTCTTCTTCTTCTTCTTCTTCTTTTTCTTCACCTTCTTCTTCACCATCATCTTCTCCAATAGTCTGTGGAATTCCAAAGGGTGGCCGTTATGGAAGTCGAGAAGGCAGCAGACGGAAGGCGGAAGTGTTTGTTGTTGTAGAACTTAACTATTTCTGTCTCTTAAATAAAATGGTAACATATGGAGACATGATTTTGTAAAGCATCTTATCTGTGGGACTTTATTTCTTCTTCAGCAACCACCAGCCTTTTCCATTCTTCCTGTGTCTGCCGTCTTTATTTCTCAACTTTCTCCTTTTGTCTGCTGTCTCCTTTCTTCATTGTTCTGACTGATGTTCTGCTAATCATCTTGAAACAACCGAAATCCTTCTTATACTCCTCCTCTCTCCTCTTCCCCCCTCTCTCTCCCTCTCTCTCTCTCTCTCACTTCTAGTTTTCTCTGCCTCTTGTCTCTTACTTATGGCAGCAATAAGAAATTATTTATTGCTATCCATGTGTTTCTCTTTTTCTTCCATTTCCTTTGTTTCAGATTCTCAAATTCTTTCATTATGGAACATACAGCCTTTTCGTCTGCAATACAAGTTTCAATTTTTGCTACACTGAAGAGAAAAGATGTTTCTACTCAATGTTACATTCATGACATAATACTGAGTGGACCAACAAATACAAATATTTGCAATTGTGGACGAGAACTGTTGAAAGCAAGGAATATCTATCAACCCGACTACTATTGCATTAGTAGTTTACAGGAAACCTGTTCCGATTTAAAGAAAACATGCGGATATTCAGAAAACATATATATAAATAATTAGAAGATACATTGGTTTAGAAATTGTTCTGAAATATTAGACGAATATATAAATATTTTCAATATGAATAAGAAAACATAAATGTATAAATATAAGAATAATAATGTGTAAATGCATAAATATAAGAATAATAATGTGGAGACTGTCAGGATGATGTCGACGCCTCTGATGAGAACCCAATAATGTTCAAAAATTGATTAAGGTTGTTCATTATTTGTAGGTGTAGGAGTGGCTGTGGGATAAGTAGTTTGCTTACGAACCACATGGTTCCCGGTTCAGTCCCACTGTGTGGCACCTTGGGCAAGTGTCTTCTACTATAGCCTGGGGCCGACCAAAGCCTTGTGAGTGGATGTGGTAGACGGAAACTGAAAGAAGCCCGTCGTATATATGTATATTTATACATGTATGTGTGTGTATGTGTTTGTGTGTCTGTGTTTGTCCACCCAACATCGCTTGAAAACCGATGCTGGTGTGTTTACGTCCCTGTAACTTAGCGGTTCGGCAAAAGAGACCGGTATACTAGGCTTACAAAGTCCTGGGGTCGATTTGCTCGACTAAAGGCGGTGCTCCAGCATGGCCACAGTCAAATGACTGAAACAAGTAAAAGATTAAAGAGTAAAAGAATATTCCTTAAGTATTATAAATTATTATTCACACTGCTTATTTAATTATATTTATTTTAATATATATTTAATGTATATTTAACTTTATGAACTTAACAGTGTCCTTTTATTTCTTGCTGTTGATTAATTTGTGTTTTGATATAAGATTCCGGTAAATTTCCTCGGCGCAAAATTCAGATCTTTTGTTCCCAATGTTATCAGATTTTCCTCGGCTAATTATTTCCCACATCGCCCAAATTAGTTTACATAGACTGGTGCTAGCCTCTTTTTTCCTATCCCTGAAGGTGTTTCCATTATTAATTCATCCTTTTTATGTAATTTTCCATAGAACCTATATAGTAGTAATCCTCAGATTTTACCTTACACCCAAATATTAAACCTTTTTCCCTACAATAAGAATTTAATGGACATCGTTTTCCTTTGGCACAAACACAAGTTTTGTTTTTAAGAGCGTTTTCTGTTTCCTCACTAATAATGCTGTGCTTGTATTGTCTTCAAAGTTATCTTCGTTATATTCATTTTCTATGTTAAGAGTCTTTACTATTAATCTATCCACTTTGTCATGGTTTACCTTACATACCTTAATACTTTTGTCGTTTTCTTTTTTATATTCGTTGCTGCTATTATAAATACTGGTATTTATATTTGTATTATTAATATTTGTATTTATATTATCGTTTCTGTTGTTAGTATTACGCTTATTGCTTCTTCCTTTTATAAATTGTATGTTTATATGTTTAGATTCTAGCAGCGAGTCCCTAAGAGTTACCTCCTTTACTTCTCATGTCGTGTACCTCATATTATCATTGAATTTCTCGCCATTTCGGTCATTAAATAATTCATTTTTATCTTCTTTACTCGAATTATTATAGAAATCATTTAATCTTTTAGTATTTTGTGCAGCAATAATTTGTGTTATGTATTTTGATATGCAAAAACCGGTCCTTAATTTGTGCGAGTTTATTATTTTATGGTATCTATTTTTCTCTGAAAAATCCTTACAGGCCTCTTCGTAGAATAATTTTATTATATTGGTCTTAATTTGCTTTGCAAAGGGTATTATGAACTATATTATATTATCTTTAGCATGTTTCCGCCGAGGTCAACTTTGCCTTTCATCCTTTCGGGATCGGCAAATTAAGTGCCAGTTGCGTACTGGGTCGATCTAATTGACTGGACCCCTCCCAAAAATTTCGGCCTTGTGCCTAGAGTAGAAAAGATTATTTTTAGCATGATTTTTATTGCGGTTAATTATATTTATGCATGGAGTGTAATCTTTTACAGAATTGTTAAGAATATTACCGTTCAGCTTTCAATTTCTTCCTTTTAGTTGTTTACTGACCTATTCTGGTTTGTATTTATATAGTCATAATAATAATAATAATAATAATAATATAATAATATAATAATAATAATAATAATAATATATAATAATATAATAATAATAATAATAATAATATTAATAATAATAATAATAATAATAATAATAATATTATTATTATTATTATATTATTATTATTATTATTATTATATTATTATTATTATTATTATTACTATTATCATTATCATCATCCTCATAGTCTTATCTTTGATTTTTAACAGTTCCTTACTTTTATACATCTTTGTAATATGTGTTTGATTTATTTCCGTTTTCTATCTGTTTCTTGATGTTCTTACTTTATATTATTCTTACCTGATTTATATTCTATTCGACCTAAATATTTTTATCTTTATATCTATTTATTTCTATGTTAATATCACTATTCCGAATCTTGTTTGGTGTATTGTTCTTAAATCTTGAATTTACGCTTGGCCTATAGAATTTTAATTTTTGTTTGTATCTGTGATGTTATAATAATCTACATTCTATTTCAAAATTTCCTCATCCACCAAGAGATTTCAAATTCTTTTTGACATATTTTCAACTAGTTTATGTGTAATACTTCTTGGATGGTTACTATTTAAGTTTAAGTGCCTTAGACTACTATGGTATGGTTTATATATACTTGTTTCTCGATCTAGGTTAATGTCCAAGAAGTTGACAGAGTTATGTTCCTTTTCGATAGTGATAGCCCTATATTCTTGAAATATGTATAAAATCTTTTTTATATATTTCTAGTATCCTATCAGAGGGGTTATCCAGGATGAAACGCGCGTCATCCCTGTATAGACCTCTGAGTTCCGGAAATTCCTTGCCTAAGTTAAATGACATATATTCTCACCAAATCTGTAACCTGTGCTGAGTCAGCAGATCCCAGTGTTGTGTCACAGCTATTATCAGTGTCTTTCCTTACCCAGTATTTGTTATCGAATTGTACGAAACATTTCCTAGCCTCTAATATTACATTGATTTCGCTCATATTAAGATTTGAATGCTTTTTAGGAAACAAGAGATTCTTCTTTAGCAATATAGGGTTAATAGATGAATAGTAGTTATCAATATCTATTTGCATATTTTTTTTACTTTCTTGTTGTTTAATTTATGAACCAATTTAATACTTCCTGTGAGGTAGACAATAGTTTTAATTTTAATAGGTTTCTAGGTGTTGTATATATATATATATATATATATATATATATATATATATATATATAACGGGAAGCTTTATGAAAATAAACAAAAGACGAAGGCAGGTGGAAAACAAACGAACAATTGTATTAGTATGGCGCTCAGGAATATAAATAAAACAAGTCTTTAACGTTTCGAGCCTACGCTCTCTCAACAGAAAGATACACAGAGAGAGAAAAACACAGAAAGAAGGAGAGAAAAAAAATGCGTGCAGTAGCTAACGAATCAACATGGCGATCTGATTTCGGCCAGAGGTCAAAGATCAAACATGAGACGCGAGAGCGAAATAAGGGGAGATAATAGGGTTGATAAAGGGTTGAGGGACCAGCTAAAAGTGCGTGGGAGGGGTCTGGATGTGTGTATGTATAGGGTTGGTGTATGTATTAGTATGTATAAGGGTGTGTGTGTGTGTGTGTGTGTGTGTGTATGAGAGAGTATTAGTGCGTAGGATTGGTCTGGACGTGCGTATGTATGGGGTTGGTGTATGTATTAGTATGTATTAGTATGTATTAGTACGTATTGGTATGTATAGGTGTGTGTGTGTGTGTGAGAGAGTATAAGTGCGTATGCGGGGTCTGGATGTGTGTATGTATAGGGTTGGTGTAAGTATTAGTATGTACTAGTATGTATTAGTACGTATTAGTATGTATTAGTTGCTGTGTGTATTAGTATGGCACATCATATGTGATGTGATGTGTAAAGTCATGTGGTGTAGTGAGGAGAAGAGGGGGAGAGAAGGGGAGGGGAAAAGAGGGGGAGGTGAGGAGGGGGGAGAGGAAGGGGAGGAGGGGGATGAAGGAGGAAAGAGGGAGAGGGGGAGAGAGGGGAGATAGAAGGGGAGAGAGGGAGTGAGGGAGCAGAGGGAGGGGAAGAGGGAGGGAGAAAGAGGGAAGAAGGGAAGGGGAGTAGGGGTGAAAGGATGAAGGACTGAAGAAATAGGGGTCGGGGGGAGAAAGGATAGGTGAGGAGGGGGGAGAGGGGGGGTTAGATGAGGAGGGGGTGGGGGGAGAGTTGAGACCAAATGGCGTATAAGAGCGAAGAGAGAAGATTAATTCCTGTTCACGGCGCAAACGGGAATCCGGATGGCCTCTGTGTAAGGACAAACCGAACACAGATAGGTGTTGCAAGGAGTGACCGGTGGAGCGGAAATGGCGTGAGACCGGTGTGTCGTTCGCAAGGTGGATGTCACGAAGGTGTTCCGCGAACCGGTCAGCCAAGCGGCGTCCCGTTTGTCCGATGTACAAGGAATTGCAGAGAGAGCAAGAGATGCAATAGATAATATTGCTGGAGGTGCAAGTGAAGGAGTGGATGATGGGATAGGGTCGATGGTGGGTGCTAGTGAGGCGGGTGGTGTTGGAGAGGTAAGGGCAAGTGCGGCAACGTGGGCGGGAGCAGGGGAACGAGCCGGGTTGGGAGGTAGGGTCGGGGAAGGAGCTATGGACCAAAAGGTCTCGAAGGTTGTGGGCTCGTTTGAAGAGGGGAGGGGTCGGTTAGGGAAGAGGTGTGAAGTGGACGGGTCGGACTGGAGATGACGGAAAGCTCGAAGAATGGTGCGTTGGAGACGTAGGGTCGTGGGGGGTGGTAAGTGAGGGGAAAAGGGAGGCGGGAGACTACAGGGCGGGTTCGGGGAGAGAGAGCAGATACACGGTCCACGGACCGTGCTCTGGCAAGGGCGGTGTGATAGTGGTGAGGGGGTATCCACGTAGGGTGAAGTGGTGAGCCATACGTTGAGACTGAGTCTCAAAGTCATGGTCGTCACTACAGAGCCTACGTAGACGGAGGAATTGGGATAGGGGATGGAAAGCTTGGTGTGTTCTGGGTGGGAGGAAGAGAAGTTGAGATATGAGTGTGAGTCTGTGTGTTTGTAGTGAATGGAGGTGGTAAGAGTGGAGTGAAGAATGCTAACCGAAATGTCGAGGAAGGAGACAGAGGTGTTGGAGATAGTGGAAGTGAAGTGGAGGGCTGGATGGAAAGATTGGACGAAAGAGAGGAAGGAATCTAGATGTTCGCGGGAGAGTGAGGTGGCACCGATAATGTCGTCAATATAACGACCATATAGTTCAGGAGTGGGACCAGTGAAATTAGAGAATATTTGGGCCTCAACATAGCCAACGAACAGGTTCGCATAGTTGGGGCCCATTCGCGTTCCCATGGCCACTCCCGAGACCTGATGGTAGAACTCGCCCGCGAACGAGAAGCAGTTCAGAGTAAGGACAAGTTCGGCCAGACGAATGAGTGTGGAGGTGTCAAGTACAGGTTAGAGCGGAGGTCAAGAAAGTGTCGAAGGGCCTGCAGTCCTTCGTGGTGAGGGATAACAGTATAGAGGCTTTGGATGTCCATAGTAAAAAGGATTTTGGAGGAGCCGGGAGGAAAGGAGAAAGAGTTGAAAAGCCGGAGAGCATGGTTGGTATCGTGGATGTGGGAGGGAAGAGATGCCACTAGGGGGGCAAGGACACGGTCGAGGTATTTAGAGATGAGCTCCGTGGGGCAGTTACAGGCGGAGACGATGGGGCGGCCAGGGTTGTTGGGTTTGTGGATTTTGGGGAGGAAGTAAATGGGGGGGGGTACGTGGGGTTCGCACAATTAGGTTGGATGCGGTGCGGGGGAGACGGGAGGACGAGATGAGGTCTTGGACAGTAGAGGATACCGTCTGTTGGTAGCTACGTGTGGGGTTAGAGGGCAGAGGGGAATAGAAGGAGTGTCATTGAGTTGGCGGAAAGCCTCGGCCCTATAGAGGTCCGCGCGCCACACCACTACAGCTCCACCCTTGTCAGCCGGTTTGATGATAATGTCAGCGCGCCGTTGAGGGAACGAATAGCCAAGAGCTCAGCCGGGGAGATGTTGAGGCGGCGTTGGCGCCTGGAGAAGTTGAACCGCTCCAATGCACGCTGACAAGCGCCCGCGAAAAGATCCACTGCTAGGATCTGGCCAGGGGCAGGCGTCCACGGGGATGGTCGGCGGCCCAGGCCAGTGAAGCAGTCGTCCTCTTCGTTGGGTGGGGGTGGCGAGTCGTGGTAATGCGCACCCAACCGACACGGCGCACAAAGCTGTGGACATCAACTCGCGTCTGGAATTCCTTGCAGGATGGAGTGAGGGGGATGAAACGCAGACCCCTACCAAGGACGGAGCGTTCAGCCGCAGAGAGGGGAAATCGGGGGGAATGGTAACAACAGACGGAAGTGGAGATGGGGTGGGTGGAATAGAAGTAGGAGGGGTGGTAGTCTCGTGGAGGTCTGAGGGGGAGGGATTGGGGAGTGTGTGGGGGTGGTTGGGCGGGGCAGTAGGTTAGGTGTAGGTGGATGGAGCCTAACGGGAGGGGAGAAGGGGTTGTAGGGAGGGGCAGTGGGGTTAGGTGTGGGTGGATGGAGCCTATCGGGAGGGGAGAAGGGTGGTGGAGGAGTTGGGGTAGTGGCGTCGGGTAGGGTGGAAGGAGGAGTGATTGGAGTTTACGAAGTTTGGTATCAGAAAGAAATTGATGGAAGAGTTGATTCAAATGGATAATGAAGCGTAGCGTGTTTGGAGCATAGAGAGGCGGCAGAGAGGAGAAGAAGGTGGAGAGCAGGAGGAAGAAGGCGGTTGATGGCATGTAGTTTGGAGAGATTGGAGCGAATGGTGGCCCGCATAAGGCGGTAAGATGTGTGTGCGGAGTATGGGTAAGATGGAAGAATCCGAGTGGAGAGCAGGGTGGAAGTGGAGGCGGAAACCTTTAGGGATGAGTCGGTGATGTAGGCAGCGGCTTAGGAAAGAGACATGGCTAGAGAAGCGGGGTTTTTTAAAAAGAAGTAGAGAGAGATTAACGGACGGCTGAAGGCAATATACAGGAATGGAACGTAGATGATCCTTCAAACGGTGATGGAGGGTGAGGAGGTTGGACCTAGGATCCGGCATGATGGGATAGCGGAAAAAAACGTTCGAAAAAATAAAAAAAAACAAAAAACAAAAATTATCGTATGAAAAAATAGAAAAAAAGGATAGCGAAAAAAGGGGAAAAACAAACGTTCAAAAAAACAAAAAAATAATAATCGTATGAAAAAACTAGATAAGTAAGCGATAAGGGCAGAAAAGACGGGGCAAACGGAAAAGGGAAAGAAAGAAGGGAAGCAGAGAGAGGGGGAGGCAAAAAAAGGGGGGTGCAGGCAGAGGAAACGGAGTATGGACATCCAGAGAGGGAAGAAAGACGGAAAGGAGAACAAAAATTCAGGAAAATGTGGAAAGCATGAAATGAATGTAAAAAAAGTGGTAATATAAGAGAAAATAAAAATACAACAAACGGGACAGTTTATGCGAACAAGTTCAAGGTTGAAAGTTCAAGGTGAGAAATGTGTAGACGTCGTGGTATATTTTTTAAGGATTTCACATCAATGCAAAGTCACTTTGATCCGCGAAAGAGAGGTGCAGCCAATGGTAAGTATCCAAGAGGTAAAGAAAATCCAAGGTAGAGGTAAGTGTTGATAGTGGTATTGGTAGAATATAGGATGAAAGTGAGACCACGTGAGCGCATAATATATAACGGGAAGCTTTATGAAAATAAACAAAAGACGAAGGCAGGTGGAAAACAAACGAACAATTGTATTAGTATGGCGCTCAGGAAATATAAATAAAACAAGTCTTTAACGTTTCGCGCCTACGCTCTTCAACAGAAAGATACACAGAGAGAGAAAAACACAGAAAGAAGGAGAGAAAAAAAATGCGTGCAGTAGCTAACGAATCAACATGGCGATCTGATTTCGGCCAGAGGTCAAAGATCAAACATGAGACGCGAGAGCGAAATAAGGGGAGATAATAGGGTTGATAAATGGGTTGAGGGACCAGCTAAAAGTGTGTGGGAGGGGTCTGGATGTGTGTATGTATAGGGTTGGTGTAAGTATTAGTATGTACTAGTATGTATTAGTACGTATTAGTATGTATTAGTTGGTGTGTGTATAAGTATGGCACATCATATGTGATGTGATGTATGTGTGTGTGTGTGTGTATATATATATATGTATGTATGTATATGTATATGTATATGTATATGTATATATATATATATGTGTGTGTGTATGTGTGTGCGTGCGTGCGTGCGTATATATATATATATATATATATATATATATATATATACATTCGGCACTAGAAGAAAAATGACTATTTTTGATTTCAAGACGAAAGGTGTTCATCTATCAGGATAATGCTCGGCCACATACAGCGCGAGTGAGACGCCAAAGGGTGGTGCAGTTTGAATGGAAAATGATGCCCCAGCTACCATATTTGCCGGACATTGCTCCATCTGAGTATTATTTATTCCGCTGTCTTTAAAATCAATTAGACAGAAAAACTATGAAATCTGTAGACGAGGTCACAACAGTACTGGAGAAGTATTTTTCGTCAAGGACAAGTAAATTTTAGAAGAGAGGCCTTGCATGTCTACCAGATAGATGGAAGACCATTGCAGAAAATAAAGGAGAGTATATTTTAGATTAAAAAAAGAAATTTATTTATCTTAATACATAAAAGATTAAAAAACCGCATTATTTATGGGATGACCCAATATATATATATATATGTATATTTCTATCGATATTTAACCGGCACTGGTATTCAGGCCCTAACGAAACAGTCAATGAGTGGAGAAAGAAAAAGTATGTTCTCCGATAGTTAACAATTTTGGTAAGATAGGTTAGCTCTATAGGTAGCCATTTGAATGTATAGTCGGCGAAAGCCACCGATCTACATCGACATGATGATAATTGTCCGTATAGCCTTCTTCCTTCTTAGTGAAATTTCCCTTTCAAATGCTGTTGGAACATTTTTCATCAACAGATCTTAATATTATTATGTATTGGTTTTAGAAATTGTTACCGCAAGATCTATCCTTGGAAATATAGTGGTCTGGTCTGATATTATATTAAAAGACTCCCGGATATAACTATAAAAAGCGTTATTGCTAATTTTAATGGTTTGATTTCTATGTCATTAGTATCTGTCTCTAGCGCTCCTGCGAAACAACACGCTAACAAAGGAGGCATTTTGTGTCTATTTCAGAGAAAACCCTCTCTGTTGTTTGGCATTACTGACAAGAATAACAACAGTAAAGTAGGTAATTAATTAGAGTGACCAGTTTCAATCTCAGTTGATGTCATGTCATGTTCGCTTCATTTGCCCTACCAATGCAATCTTTAAAAACTTAATCTTGGGGTTACGCACTGCACGAAGAAAAGAAAAAAAGAGAAAGAAGCTTGAAAAGCTTTTGCCGCTAAGTCTATCTGATTAGAATTTGGCTGGAGGCCAAGTAACGGAACTATCAATAAAACAGCCTGCAAAGATATGATTGCTACACAACATTACCTCCAGTTTAAAATGTTAATTTGTGCAGTGTGATGTATTGTGACGTTGCTGTATGGTTTAGCATGGTCTGTGGTATGGTGCAGTGTGATGCTTTGTAATGCAATATGATACAATGAGGAATACTATTTGTTATGCAGTATGGTGTAGTTTAGTACATTGCACCGTTGTATACGAAGTGATACCAATATTTTCATGTTTACAGTTAAAAGTACTTTCTGCCTCAGAAGCACATCGTTCTGCGAATAAAATGCTGCCCAGAAATCACTGGTAATATTTCTACATACGCCACTGCTAAAATTGGAAAAAAACTCATGAAGATCGTCCTCCCCATATTCTATAGGATATCTTTAGGACTCTTAAGCGTCGTTCGACTTGCGAGAAGTAGCAGCCAAATACCTAAAACCATACCTTAACGTTTTTAAGAGAAAAATGTACTTATTGAACAACGTTGTTCTTGATACTCATAAAAACTAGACGAAATAGTCACGGCTGGAGAGCATTTGCTCGTAGGTCTGATCAATCTGAGGTAACCTGAAGCTAAACAGCAATAACAAAAATATTCAACAGTTAGATACTTTTTCATTCAGGGAGGCAATAACATACGCAGACTATTCGATCTGCGAGATATAGCAGCAAATATCCCTCAAATTATACCCTACATGTAAAGTATAAAGGCTCATAAAACAGTTTAATCCAAGATAAACGAAAAGAGGGATGCTCGAAGCCATAAGACGAAACAGCTTAGGTCTGTTCCATCAAGACTAACTATGGACTAAACTAACGAGTACTATTCCTACTGCTGCTGTTCAAGGTATAATAAGATAATTAACTAGTAAGCTAGGAAGACCAAGTATAAACATCGTAGATACAATTTGATGACTTAATTTTCTATTCAATAGTTTTTAAAGTGTTTGATTATCAATCAGTGTCAATTAATTATACCAATACTTGGTGGTATATGTAATAAATAAGTATATCTCCAGCTTATCCACATTGTATTTTTTATTATGCACGTATATTTCATAAATATATATATATATATATATATATATATATATATATATATATAATATATATATATACTTTATTTAAAGCAGCAGAAACTGTCCGATGAACGGCAACGGGAAACTCAGAGTAACAGGTTTTGTTAAATTTTCTGCTGCTTTAAATAAAGCATATTACTCTACCACTGGTATTTGAGTACTCTTTTTTCCACCTTGTTTCACATTTATGTGTTTACTCCGGTATATATATATATATATATATATATATATATATATATATATATATATGTCAACCAGAAAGAGATAGTAGAGGCTACTGAAAAACATAGAGTGGGTGAGCGAAATGACTAACAAATGGGTAGAAGTACAAACGTCTGTAATAAGTACTTGCGAATGGTTTCTCCATAAACACGCATACACATACACACACATGCACACACATATTTAGTTTCATTCGCGTATTTGCTTACGCGTATACAACTGCATACATCCATACACAGACACAAATATATGTCAGTATATATACATATTCATATATATATATATATATATATATATATATATATATATATATGTATATGTATATATACTGACATATATATATATATATATATATATATATATATACATACTCACATACATGCATATATGTATATACGCATGCGTCCGTGCATATATTCATGTAAATTCATACATATATATTGTAATCCTAGATTTTATTGAACTATCTGGCGAGCATACAATGCTCAATTATAATTAAATAAATTTGTTAGAAGAGATGAAAATTCGACTGATGATCTCACTGCCCTAGAGACGCTTTACTTCATTACCAGATGAATACGTGCATACGTTTATACATACATACATAGAGGTATACATACAGACAGACAGGTAGAGAGACAGACAGGCGGAAAGATAGACAGACAGTCAGGTAGACAGGCAGGCAGGCAGGCAGGCAAGCAGATAAGCAGACAGTGTATGTGTCTGTGTGTGAGAGTATGGGTGTCTAAAATCTTTAATATTATTAATTAGATGTCAACTATTACAAACTTTCAGGTGATAATTAATGAGGTGTAGCTAAATTATTCTGAGATATTCATATTAAGATAACACACACACACACGCAACTACACATATATACGCATTCACACGTATGCATATACAGGGTTACATATATGCATATATATACACACATACATACACACATATACACATATATGTGCATGTGTGCATGTGTATGTATATATGTATGACATGGTATGATATGCCCAGTCGTATGCAAATTCTGGCTGCATCATTCAGCTCGTCTTTTTCACCGAAGTTGTTCATGACGTTGTTGTTGTTGTGATGCAATTCATGTAATTTATGTTACATACAATAGGGCCTCATGTACTAATACAGTACATTGAGAAATTTCGACTAACGAACATTATGACTGCATCTAGTAGTTAAAATCTTTGTGTGTATGTACGTTCTCCAAGTTTCATTTTTAAATGTTTGATGGCAGCAAACAATGCTCTTACATTAGCATTTAGGGCATTAACTAGAAAGACATGAACGTAAATATACAAGCAAACATTGTATGTTTGGTTTATGAATTTGTACACTTGCTTACGGTTCTTTTTTATGCGTACCAATATATACCAAAATAGGTGCGATTTAGTGTCCTCATTCAACTAAAACATTAACACTGTATCAAATGTTCCCAGAAGATTCTTTCAGTATCCTGGTGAGACAGTATTATTTCATAGACGAATTGAAAAGCATTTTAATGAGTTGCAACGTCAAATCCATCATAAATGCGGGCGGAAAATAGCGACCAACCGTTCAAATTGGCTTTCTCACTGTTCGAAAAGAACTTAAGATATTACAACAGCCGCTACTAAAATTAACACTACAAATATTGACCTCGCCCAAGGCTATTAGATAGAGACCAGTATCCACAATCAAGTGAATTTTCTAATAAAAAATATATAACCTGCTAAAACTACTTTTATGAAAAGTTAATTTAATTAAATTCAATAAATATTCTATTCTTTTATTGCATGACTAGATCACCTTAAACAGTGAAAACCGGTAGCATAAAATCATAAAAACGCACATTTTTCCCTTTTTTTAACTTATAAAGGTCTCAAACGATTTTTTCCATTTATCCTTTAAATAAATTTACTCGTGGGAAAACCTTTTCACTATATGTGTGTTAAGGAGGATAGAGAGGGAAAGAGAGGAAGATTGATATAAATATAGATATAGATATGCGAACATATCCATACATGCATACACTCATACATGCATGCATTTATACACACATGTGCAGGGTGGCAACACACACACACATATTAGGTAGCTAGATTGAAAGAATACCTGTTCACATGCAAACACACAAATACACACAAACATACACCTCTCGAAAGCTCTGTAAATTTTTCTTTATTATTCTTGGAAAATCTTTGATACATAGGTGTGTGTGTGTGTGTGTGTGTGTTGTGTGTGTGTGTGTGTATGTGTGTGTGTGTGTGTGTGTGTGTGTATGTGCTTGTGTGTGAGTCTGCATGCTTTGTATATTTGCATAACTACGTATTTAGAATGACTCATACATATACATAATTAAATGTATACATCCCTATACATACACGTACATACATTCATATACACATATTAACCATGCATAGATACGTATCTACAATAAGCATATATACACGCATACATGAATATACACATGCATACACTCATATATATACACATATATATATAAATATATATATATATATATATATATATATATATATATATACACAGATAACTACATATGAACGTAATGTAAGTTCTTGCCAATGTATATGCACTTAAAAACAATTTAAGACAAGTTAAACGAATATTACTGCTTACCAATTTGATTACGTTTTTCTAAATAGCTTTTTAATTTGATTTTTGTTGTTGTTGTTAATATCGTACAGCGTCTCCCCACTTCTTCTGTCACTTGTCATACGACAAGTAAATTATTCTATCCCAGCATGCAATATCATCTCACCATCTACGAGTTAGAACCTGAGAAGTAGAATCTCTTGTGATCTAGTTGATATCATTAACTCTTGTCTATCGTTTGTCAATCTTTGGGCCTGACAGCTTTGTCTAACTCTTCGTGTGAATTGCTTCTCTCGACGTATGCTTTGTGTGCGTATGACTCTTCTCCGAGTAAGGATTTGTGTGCGTGCGTATGTGTATACAAACTTCTATACTGATGCAAACCAATCTATGTCTAAAATGTGCATGGATATGTACTTCTTTATTTATCTACTTACCTACCTACCTACATACCTACTTATCTACCCACGTATATATATATATATATATATATATATATATTACAAGTTTCAGGCATTAGACTGCCCCCATGCTGGAGCCTCGACTTGAAGGTAAAAAATATGGAACACTTCATGAATTTGCGTTTCATTTTGAGCAGGAACCACGCTAATCTTCAATTTATCGTTCAAATTTTATAATACGTACTACAGTAGCTAGCGCAATTTATCTATGTGTGTGTGTGTGTGTGTTTGTGTTTGTGTGTGCATATGTGTGCGTGTGTGAGCATTATACAAATCCATAAATATCGCTTTGGATACGCCTTGCATATGCATGATTATATATGTGTGTGTGTGTGTGTGTGTGTGTGCATGTATCTATGTATATTGTTATATTTCAGGATGGTCACTGTTTCTTGCCAAAATACACAGGCACTATGTGTTCGTTCTTCACTCGAATATAAAATCCGTGTGTTTATTTGACAAGAAAAGATGACCAGCCCGAAATATAACAATATCTGTTTCGACACACGACTTCACATTAGGAATCTTGCAAAACAATATATATATATATATATATAATATATATATATATATATATATATATTACAAGTTTCAGGCATTAGACTGCCCCCATGCTGGAGCCTCGACTTGAAGGTAAAAAATATGGAACACTTCATGAATTTGCGTTTCATTTTGAGCAGGAACCACGCTAATCTTCAATTTATCGTTCAAATTTTATAATACGTACTACAGTAGCTAGCGCAATTTATCTATGTGTGTGTGTGTGTGTGTTTGTGTTTGTGTGTGCATATGTGTGCGTGTGTGAGCATTATACAAATCCATAAATATCGCTTTGGATACGCCTTGCATATGCATGATTATATATGTGTGTGTGTGTGTGTGTTTGTGTTTGTGTGTGCATATGTGTGCGTGTGTGAGCATTATACAAATCCATAAATATCGCTTTGGATACGCCTTGCATATGCATGATTATATATGTGTGTGTGTGTGTGTGTGTGTGTGCATGTATCTATGTATATTGTTATATTTCAGGATGGTCACTGTTTCTTGCCAAAATACACAGGCACTATGTGTTCGTTCTTCACTCGAATATAAAATCCGTGTGTTTATTTGACAAGAAAAGATGACCAGCCCGAAATATAACAATATCTGTTTCGACACACGACTTCACATTAGGAATCTTGCAAAACAATATATATATATATATATATATATATATATATACAGGGTCATCTCATAAATAATGCAGTTTTTCAATTGCATGAACTAAATTCGGAGTAGGGCGGGATAAACCACTTGCATCTCATCTTCTTGCTATAAAAGCAGGTAGTAATTTTACCTTGGTCTTATTCTTAGTGGAAGTTTTGAAGTGTGCAGTTCGAATTTATCAATTATTTTTCAAAGCCATAATAGAAATGACAAAGGAGTGTATTCGGCATATTTTGCTTCATGAGTTCAATAAAGACAGCAACGCAATGAAAAATGCGAGTAATATTAATGCAGCATATGGAGATTGGACAATAGGCGTAAGCCAGTGTCAATGGTAGTTCCAGAAATTCCTAACCGGAAACTACAGCCTAGAAGACGAGCCTTGTTCTGGAAGATCTGTAGAGCTCGACGAGGACGTCCTGCAAACCCTAGGAGAATAAATTCCCATCGTTATCTTTTGAGGAACTAGCAGAGAGCTTCGATTTGGTTATTCAACCTTTCATCGATACCTGCGTACCATCGGAAAAATCAGCAAATTGGATCAATGGGTTCCTCTCAAACTTTCCTAGTCTAATAGCGCGCAGAGAGTAAATGTGTGATCTTCTTTGCTGTCACATCTCACGAATAAACCTTTTCGCGACTGAATAGTGGTTGGTGACGAGAAATGGGTTCCCTATAAAAATGTCAAGCGCTGAAGAGAGCGGGTAGGAAAAGGGGGAACATTGGCAACCCAGGCTAAAGAAGATCATCACCAACGTAAGCTATTGTTAACTGTTTGGTGGGATATAAAAGGTTTAGTTCACTTTTGAACTTTTAAACTCAAACCAAACGAAAGCAATAGAAATCTTCTGCGAGTAGCTTGAGCGGCTCAAGTCGGCGCTAGAAGGAAAATTACCATTTTTTTGCTTCAAGGCGAAAGGTGTTCTTCCATCAGGAAAATGCTCGACTACATACATCGAGGATGATATTCCAAAGGCTGGAGCAGTTTCAATGGGAAACGATGCCCCAGCTACCATATTCGGCGGATATTGTTCCATCTGATTATCATTTATTCCGCAGTCTTCAAAATCATTTGGACGGGAAAAAAAGATGAATTCTGTAGAAGACGGTCAGAACTGTATAGAAGGAATATTTTTCGTCACAGACAAGTGAATTTTGGAAAGGGGCCTTGCAAGTATATTAGGTAGATGGGAGAGCATTGTAGAAAATGAATGAGAGTATATTTTAGTTTAAAAATTAAATTTATTTATCTTAATTTTGAAACATAAAAGAAGTATAAAAAACTATATTAGATATGAGATGGCCCAATAATAATAATATATTCTTTTATTCTGTTTTTCTTCTACTTGTGTCATGGAGCACTGCCTTTAGTAGAACAAATCGACCACAGGATCTATTCTTTGTAAGCCTAATACTTATTCGATCGGAATGTTTTGCCGAATCACTAAGTTACGGTGACGTAAGCACACCAACATCGGTGTCAATCGATGGTGGGTGTGGGGACAAACACAAACACAGAATTCATTCTAAATATGCAGTTTAGATTAATTTATTCTTTCGTGGGACAACCTGATTTATAATGAGTAATATTTCAAAAAACTAGAGGAGGCCTACTCAAGTTTGATTTTGATTATGCTGATAAGAGTGTATTTTCTTATACTTTGAGTTTCCTATCTTTTTACCCCGCTGTTTTTCTTTGTTGGTCTCTCATTCTCTACATATATATTGCTCGCTCCTTGCTCTCCATATAATGTTCTCTCTCCCTCTCATTCTCTCTCTCTCTCTCTCTCTCTCTCTCTCTGTCTGTCCTTCTCTGTCTCTATCCTTCTCTTCCTCTCTGACTATTGATACTCCTTATTTCTGAATCTCTCATTCTCTCTTGCCCTCTTATTGCTGCTTCATTCTTCCTCTCATATTCATTCTTGTGATTTTACTTTCTTTTTCTTTCTAGTATTCTCTCTTTCTTATTACCCATTTCTTTTCTTTTATCTTCCTCTCTCCTTATATCTCCATTTCTTCTCTCTCTCTCTCTCTCTCTCTCTCTCTCTCTCTCTCTCACTCACTCTTTCTCTCTCCTTCTCATTCTTCGTTTATACGTCTCATCTGTTCTTCTTTCTATTGCTCAATGTTCTTTTTCTTTTCCAAATCTTTCACTATTGCACTGTCTCACCCGCTCTGTCTTTCTATCGTTATATTTCTCTCCTTTTTTCTCACTTTCATGTTATCTCTCTCTCTCTTTGTCTCTTTCCCCTTTGTAGCTCTCATTTATGCTATCTCATTTCTTTCTTCCTTCTCGTTTTATCTCTCCCTATCTACATAGTAGGGGTGAATTATGGAAAAAGAAACGAAATACAGATAAATCTACACACATATACCACCCACGTACGCAGGCACACAATAATAGCGGGGAAGAGAAGAAGCGAGAGGAGAGACAGAGGTGAAAATGTAAATGCAGACATCTAACTGATTGAGGTTAAACTGCTTTGTTCTGGAGAGTTCCAATATCACATATAATTCTTCCTCGAGCAACTTGGCGTGTGTTAGTTACTCGATACAAAGAAAACCTAGAAAAAAATACATATAATAATAATAAACGAATCTGATTTACATCATATTAATTATGGCGATTGGTAGATGAAACTTCTGTTGTCGATGGAAACTTTGGTGAAAGAATATCATCAAATACAAAGTAGTGAGTTCTTAGACTGCTTTTTTTTTAAATATTCATAATTTATTTATTCTATAGTTCTGAATACTCGATGTTAGTAATCACCATGTTCTTGAAGATTTCTCTCCTTCGACTCTACTTTTTTTTCTGCTGTCTTGTTTACATTTTCCCATATCACTGTTGGTTTGATAGGTGTATAATAGAGTCTCATTTCGGCTGTCTCAGTCCTTGTTGGATGCTTTTAATAAAAATTGAATTCATGGATGTCATGCCGTGTCTATTGCAGTTAGATCACGCATATCTAAATATTTATTGCTCCTTTTCACCGCAACTGTTTATCACTAACTTTGTCATGGACCTCACTTTGATCTACTTTTCAATTAGCCATTGATCAAATTTAACTACTTCACTGCACAATCTTCTTTAACTCTGTCCAGACCACTACTCAACTTCAATTATATCTACTTACTTCTGACTACAGGATGCGAAACGACTTATGGCCACCATTTATGTGATCAATTTATCACCAGCTGTTATAACCACCAACATTAATTATTACCAGTGACATTTTTTACCCTTTTGCACTTAATTGCAAAAGTTTAGCACTTCTTAGATTACATTTAATTTTATCCCACTTTTACCTTAATTACAATAATTCGCAAACTTAAATAAGTTAATGTACCCTGGACAGAAAAGAATTTTTTCCGAGTAAAGCCCTTCGAAACATATTGCTACTATTAACATTTCAGTTTCTCTACCCGAACGAGGCTTTTACTCGAAGCGTCAATACCGTCTTCAACCCATGTTATACTAACGTATCCGATGACGTAAATCACTACTATATTCCCTGGAGTTTAATTATGGCATCCTACCAAATCTCTACATTATTTTGACCAGATCTGGATTAATAATTAAATAATGTATGCACATGCTTTGGGTACAAGAGGTCTTCGCAGGTTCTTTTCCACGACCGGATTTGCTATGGTGTAAATGGTAAATTATAAAAACTACTTTTATAAAGAATAAAGCATTCTTGAAATTTTATTTTATTTATTTATTTATCAATTTTGTCGATTTTACTTAAGTAAGTTATTTTCTTATATTGTTGACTGCACTTTGGTGTCAAATTAATTTATAAAAATGGCAAGTAATATCTAATACGAAAACTGAATTTTTTCAGTCTATCGTTTTACATTCAGCATTTATTTAGTCTTGTTAGTTAAACTCTGGCTCTGTTTTGATGCTTGTTACTTTTTGCACATTTTTTTAATATCGACAGTTCAGTTCCGATTAACACTGAGCTTAATTATTGAGAAAAGGTTTTCTTTTAACTTTCATTTATTCAGGTCGTCGACTCAGCAACAGAATTTTGTTCTCGACAGATAAGGGCAATGAATTAATATGTCGTGTACAATATAAGCACTATTAGTTAAAGGATTGCAAAATAAATTTTGTCTTTTTCAGAAGAGACCGCTCTGCATACACACATATATACACAAACACACGTGCGCGCACATACACACAACATACAGCTCTCTGTCTATTTATATGTACAGCATTCATATAAAGCTCAAATTGAACCATTACTCATGAAATTTCATATCATTTATTAACCTTAAGATATTTATATTTTTCATTCCTTTTTTTATTTTTGCTGTTCCTTCTGGTTTTATATAATTTTGAAGAAAGCTTCGTTTCTCTGTCTATACTACAGAACCATTTATTATTAATTTATTTTCAATTCTACGTAGCTATTTTAGACGCAATTAATATTTGTGTAGGTATTTGATTACAAATTCTACATTGATAATAATAATTTATTAGTTGTTATAAATGAGCATTACTTTATCTCAGACAGCGTGAAATTCAATAACTTCCAATTCTGTAAGAATTCAAATATGTTATTGCGTTCAAATGAAAACAATATTGTCCATAAAATTGTCGCTTGTGAGTGCAGTGTAACTTCGCTTTTAAGTTGAAAAGAAAATATTTATCAGACACCTGTCATTGGATAGTATAAATTTCCAATGATAAAAATCATTTATTCAAGATGGAATACATAAATAATGTTGTTGCTATTATTGCTTATCCTCACTTCCGCATTGATTGGAGAGGCCTAGGATCAAAAGCTTTTCAACTGTGATAACCCAGTCTTTTGATACAAATAGAAGCAAGGAATTCCGCCGAGGTCGACTTTACCTTTCATCCTTTCGGGGTCGATTACATAAGTACCAGTTACGCACTGGGGTCGTTATAATCGACTTAATCCGTTTGTCTGTCCTTGTTTGTCCCCTCTGTGTAGCCCTTTGTGGGCAGTAAAGAAATAAGAAGCAAGGTAACGGTTTGGTAGAATGCTTTGCAATAACCAGATAGAATGCTTTGCAATAACCATTCCAGCTCTGTGCACCCTCAGTTTAAGTATATTTGGTGTCAACTTTGCTTTTCACAATATGAAACATTCTGTTTTGTTTTTTACTTCTTTTTTTTTCTATTGTACGCACGTGGCCTGAAATCTTTTTTTGTGAAAGAGGCTAGACGAATGCATAGAAACTAGTACACAGCTGGTACTTATTTGATCAACACCGGAAGTATAAAAGACAGAGTGAGCCTGTGCAACATTTGAACTCAGAACGTAAAGTCGGGGCAAATACTGTTAAGTATTTTGTCCGGCGTACAATCGATTCTGTCACCTCGTCCTCTTTCCCAATATGAAATTTTACTAGCTTCTTAGTTTTTCAGATATTTAATTGAAATAATTCTCATCATATAAACAAATATAATTTACTAAATCCTATAATTACTTTTGAAGAAGAATTAACACTAATCGATGAAACCATTAGGAGTGGAATCAATATTACTTCTATAGAAGAACGGTGAATGGCACAACCAGGGAAGCGTAGGATAAAAAAAACTTAGTTATTTAGTTTTGTCGCCTTGTTTTCAGTCCATTTTTCCAAGATTTGTTTTTATTTTCATCTTTAAGGCGTCGAAAATGTAAAGTACTAAGCAAGTACATCGACTGTACTTCACACCTCTATCATTTATGATGTTCTCCCGCTGCAAGAAAGCATTCTGTTTATTGGGTACAGCGTATTTCAAATCGGTCTTGTGCTTAAATTTGAAGTCGGAAGCGTTTTGCTTTTGCATATAGCGTTTAATTGTAGGTGGGCCTAAGGCTATAGTAGAAAACACTTGCTCAGAGTATCATGCAGAGGGACTGAATGTGGAACCATGTGGTTAGGAAGCAAACTTCTCAACTACACAGTCATTCTTGCACCTATTGTGTGTGTGTGTGTGTGTGTGCGTTTACATTTTTTGTTAAATCGAGTATTGTGTCCCACTATGTCTCAAAGGTAGCATTTCATCAAACAGAGATATATAAAATAAATGCCAGATTGAAATGCGCACTGAGGTCAGTATGATCAATTAAAGTTTTGAAAGTGATACCCATCATGGTGGCAGTCGAAAGGCTAAACCCAGTAAAATAATGTTTAAAAATTTAGTGACTTCAGATTTAAGGTAATGAATTACTAACCACAAGATAATGAATTCAAAACTTCGTATTTGAACTTCCACTCCATACGATAACACTATATGTACATCTCAGTCTTCTTACATCCAGCAATTAAGAATTGTAATTTGAAGTTGAATAGTTAGCAGTAAGAAAGATGTCCAGATTTCTTTTTAAATTATTGTGCAAAATATTCTGAGAAACTTTTTTTTTTACCACAACAAAACACACACACAGTGGTAACTTAAGCTACTACAAATAGCATCCAAATCTCTCTTAAGACACACCCTTCTATCAAAATAAAAGCACAGATTTACAGTATTTCAGGAAGAAGAACCGAATGCGATGGATCTACTACAAGAGAGGCTACTCTGTGCTAAACAAAACACAGACAAACATACTTCACATTTAAAGATTATCTACTAAATAATACAAGTAAAGTTGACGGTATATCTTCGAAGTTTCATTCCCTGCTAAAATTCCATGTATTTTAAACATGTTCCCATTATGTTCTATATAAGACAAAGATTGTTCAGGCTGAGTTGCTTTCCTTAGCTAATGACCGCGAAATTATACGATCCGGCCTCGTTTTCGAGGTTATTTTTGTAGTAAAAAAGAGTTGTTGTACAAAAAAAAAAAAATGATTTGGTAGCCGAAAGATTACTGAATCTTTTGATACCTCATACGTCAAAATCGGCAACACAGTTTTCGAATCCATAGGGAACATACGCGCGCACACACACACATACACACACGCACACAAACACACACAAACTCTGTTTTATGTATTAAGTTATGTGCGAGTTGACAAGCATTTGTATCCTGTTTCTAGTAGGTTGTAGGACCTCGATCGCTCACCCGCGATTGTTTCTGAAGTTACATAAACGATTCATTGGACCCTGTCTCTGTACTTGAGATATACACATATAGGGATACTTGAACTAATTTTGATATTTGGTTTCAAGATTTGCGAGTTAACTGGAAAAACGACGTAAAACGAAAGAATATTTTGTTTTAGTTATCAATACTAATGCTTAAAAAATGTTTTGTGCATATTTTTACATGTTTTGTATTCGATTTTTCCATTTCAGTAAGGGTGTTTTAGGTGCTTTTGTAATTTTCTGCTTTTAAATATATTCGCTGAAACCGACAAAACGTCGAAAAAGAGGTAACTCGAATGAAAGTAAGTTATGATATGCCTATATTTCTAATTTCATAAAAGAAAGTTACTTAAAAGTATTTTCCAAATGAAGGGTAAACAGATTAATCTAGTATTGAAACTAGGACGGATTCAGCTTGCCAAAATATTCTGAATGGAAATTTCTTTTATCTGCTTTCGAAGTTTGTCATATAACTAACAAACACAAACACAAACACACGCACAAGCACACGCACACAAGCACACACACACATCTGCACCTTTTCTCGTGCACATTCACACACGTACATGCTCACGCACAAATGTATGCACGTATATACAAGTACAAAACATACATATATATATATATCCCATTCCAGATGTAGTTGACGTTTTTATTGTTGATGGTCTTGTTAATGTTGATACTCCTACAATTTGTATCACCAGTAGTAGTAGTAGTAGTAGTAGTAGTAGTAGTAACAACAGCAACAATAACAACACAAATAGTACTAGTTGTTGTTGTTTTTTATGTTGTTACTTCGCTCAAGGACACGCATACTTTAGATTAGTGATGTGTCTGTTTATTAATTGGAGAGGCTCAATTATAGCGAAGTTTTTGGCGGTCTTACTTCAACAAAATGTGCTGTAGGAAACTATAGTTAATTGGAAAACAGCCAGAGGTTAAGATCCCTTAATTTGGAAATCCTACTGCATATATATATATATTTATACATAAATACATACATAAATATATAAATATGCACATATATATACATATATATATATATATAATATATATATATATATATATTATATATATATATATATATATATATATATATATATAATATATATATATATATATATATAATGCAGATGGATAGATAGATAGATAGATAGATAGATAGATAGATAGATAGATAGATGCATCTATTAAAAAAAAATTGTGCGAAGTGAAATCTTATTTTTAAAAAAATGTTTTTAAAAAATTTACACATAGTTAAAATGGAAGCTAACGAGACAAATCAGCAAAACAAAGAAGGCATATTATGTATGTATATATATATATATTATATATATATATATATATATATATATATATATATATATATATATATATATATATGCATGTGTGTGTATGTTTGTATGCGTGAATGTATGTATGAATATATATATATATATTATATATATATATATATATATAATACGTTCGCATATACATATGTGTGTGTTTGTGTATCTGTACATATAAGCATGTATATACACATATAGACACATACACACACATATACATACACGCATGTATGCATATGCATGTTGTTCGTATTTTTGTGCCTCTGTGTGTAACTGTGTAGTATTTGTGTGTGCAACTGCATGTTAAAGTAAGCGTTGCTTGTTCTAATGTAATATTAACAGGAAATGCTCTGCTTTGGTTTATACATGAGAATTTGAACTGTAAATGTAATGAAGTGAACATATTCATGCATATTCAAATTGGATCGGGATTAAAGCACTTTAAGGTTGGTAACTCCCCAGAGGCAGTGCCCTCACTCACATAAAAATTGCCTACAAATTATTGGACAATTCAGAATATGTTTTTCAAAGATTCTTTCATGATAAAAATACATTTTTGTTGTGTGTGTCTTCTTTTGCTTGTTTCTCTCATTGGAATGCAGCCGTGCTGGGGCACCACCTTGAAAGTTTTAGTGGGAGAAGTTCACCCGTTACTTACATTTTAAGCGTAGCCTCTTTTACTGAACTGCTAAGCTACAGGGATCTAAACAAACCAACACCGGTTGTCAAGCAGCTGTGCGGGAAAACATTAATACAAAGACAGACACACACATAGATATATGCATACGCATACTTACGCGTGCGTATGTCTGTATGTATGTATGTGTGTAAAGTGTGCGTGAGTATGTATCTTTGCATTTGCTTGTCACCTTCACGACTTTACAACCAATGCTTTTTCTGATTATGTTCTCCATAACTTAGCTGTCGGCATATAGGACGACAAAATAAGTATCAGATTTTAGAAAAATAAGTACGGGATTGTGGTTTGCGGGCTATTTTTGAGAACTGTGCCCCACTCGTGGGTGTTTCTAAACAAGTCACCCATATTTGTTTCATTTTCTCCGTTTTGTGCGTTTTTGCATCCGTAGATTTCTACTGAAGCAACAAACAGGCAATGAAGGCAAGTGAAACCCTCACCAGAAAACTCATTATGCTAAGTATAACAACTAAATGTCTGGTACACAGAAATATGTTATTAAGATGACTTATCTGTCGCATACTTTTTTTTCACTTTAAGTAAATTCTCTGATAAACGATTTTAATAGAAAGGCAGAAGACACCAGAAGCAAAAATAAGGAATATACATGCACAGTTAAATATAGAAGTGTAAAGCATAATTTGTTACATAGTCTCTATAATAAACATGATATTGAATGGAATAATTCTCTGTTTGAACTTTTTTAATTACATATACATAAGCGTGTGTGTGTGTGTGTGTGTGTGTGTGTGTGGTAGAAATCTATGGATGCATAAACGCACAAAACGGAGAACATGAAACAAATATGGACGACTTGTTCAGAAACACCTGCGAGTGGGGAACAATTCTCAAAAGTAGCTCCCAATTGTTCTTCCCCCAATTTCCTATGTCCTCGCAATTTACATAGTCCGAGGTATATTTGTAGAGAATTTCATTAAAATTTTAGTGACATCAGATCTTGTGAATATGATGAAAACGACCTGTTGTCTCTAAAGCGTCAAAAATTTGATAAAATTGTCTACCGAAGAGATGAAAAGAATTTTTTAATAATTACTCATTCTGGAGTTTCCCCCTTTCTCTTATTGGTATACTAATCATTGTGTACAAAAGGTATACGATATATCCCTGCGTATGCCTAACCAAAATATTACTATGCCCCACCAAAATATTACTATGCCCCACCAAAATATTACTATGCCCCACCAAAATATTACTATGCCCCACCAAAATATTACCATGCCCTACCGGTGGGGCATACGCCCCATGTTGGGAATCATGGAATTAGACATATCCAATTCGAAGTCATTGACTGTTATAGTTTCATAACCCAGGTTCCACTTACAAGATACATAATATTTATCAGAGCATACAGTGGCCTACGATAAGTTTTTAGCCACCCTGAATTTTTGCGATTTCATAATTTGTAGCATGTTTCTTGCATATTATACTGTATTTTCTCTCATCTTTTGAAGATTAATAGATTTTTCAAATGTTATGTCCTGATGAAAGTGGAGTGAAGTGCAGAAATTATGAGTTCAAATGAGGGAATCATTTAAAAAACCAAATGCTATGCCTTCCGACCTAATATGACCTAACTGCATTTCCACCAGAACCCCTCCTAAAACACTTTCCCCCCAAAATTGTGTGTATTCGGAATCTACATAACACAATTTCGTAGACAATTTCATTAGAAATATCAATTTTACTGAAAATTTTTACTGAAAGTCGGGGGTGCAGAAGTCTGTAGTTATGCCGATTCTAAAATACATAAAATGAGTAGTGCAAGTAAAAAAAACGTTCGTCAATATTCAGAGGAATATCTAAAATTTTGATTTATATCCGCTACCCATCATAAACTGTCACCAAGTTATGGGTCAAAAACTCGGATCTTGTGAATTTTCCGAAGTCCTCTCTCCACCCCTCGGAAAAGATTTTCCCACAAATTTCTTTATAATCGTAATCTATGTTGGTTGAAAGGTTTTTATATAAAATTTCATTTAAAAAAGACATTTTCCAAAAAGTTATGAGAGAAAAACTGGGATCTTGTGAATTTTCCGAATCCTCCATCCCCCGGCTCCGCTGATATCAGCGCTTTTTTTTTTTTTTTTTCATATTCGTTTCCTACATATTTTTTTTTTTACGCCCGTTGCACTATTTTTTTTTAATTTTGTTTTCGGGTAATATTGTAAACATTAACCAAATTTTGAATAACAAAAATTAAATATCACAAGGGGGCAACAGGATTTTAGAAATGGTTCGATGGGGCACGGCCAAAAATCGGTTGGGAATCACTGATCTAATTGAATATATTTTCGTTGTAAAACGTAATTGACGCGTTGATATTTCGTAGATTCGAAAACATAGATTGTTTTAGGTCAGCGTTTACTCTTCTAAAGATTGTTCTAATAGCTATACCAAAAGCCATTTTAGATGCGTTAATGGTACGTTATATTTGAGGCTGCCTAGGCCGTTATGTTCCGTATGTATCGTATATATTGTACTCCTGCGTTGATTTCAATGTTACACTTCCTGCAAATTTCCTGAAATTTCGGCTGTCATTGCACAATATTGTTTTGGCTTACTAAACATATGTTCCTTGACTTATCTGCGAATATGACTAACTTCGGAAGGAATTATATTGTTTTGTTTTCGCACGCGCGCAGGTTTGTTGGTGGGGGAGGTAATTTGCATAGAAATCGCTATTTCTGCTTTAATTAATACATTCTTTATTAAACGAACGCCACAATATTTTTTTTGTTTTCTACGTCTATTTTATAGTGTATTAGAGTCCTCTACCACGATTCTTTAGTGATCATTAATCTGATCTCCAATAATTAAGCTTTTTATAGCTTACCATTTATGACATATCCCGTTTTCCTAACGTGCGCATTTACGTAAGACATTCTGGACTGAATCAGGATATTTTTTATACTTTAGAATGAATATTTTAATTTATTTTCGCTCCCAATATTTATGCTTATTGTTTATGTACTTTAATGTATTCAGTATGGCGGGAGCGATAACTTGATTTCTTCTAATAACATCAATTTGTCTAACTCTCTTTGGCGTGTACAAAGTCTGATTTTATACATGTGTGTGTGTGTGTGTGTGTGTATTTGCTGATAATGACGTACAGTAGCAAGTGAGATGTTGCAACATTTCTATGCACGATTAAGACCTCTACATATATCAACAAATCCCATTCTTACGTAATAACCAGGTATGATACCAAATGCCGCAGCATTAAGAACGAAAATGTCTGTGCTTGCAAATTTTCGTTGTTGACGTAGTTACTGTTTTTGGTTTTTTTTACGCTCAAATCAGTCCTGAACGAACATGCAAATTATCATAGATTTCCAGCCGTGACCATTCTGCCGTTTTCTTCAGATATCGTCCATCTACTTCTAAGTCATCCAATGTCTCCTTTCCATTTTAAAGATGTTTCTTGTGGTTTAAGAGACGATTGATTCATTGCAAAAGTGTGAACGTGAGTGCGTGCGAGAAAAAAAAAAAATGGTTTAGTGGTTTGGGTGCATGTGTGTAGGAATGCGTATGAGAGAGAGAGATGGGGGAGAGAGAATGGAGGGGGAGAGAGAGGGGAGAAATAGCGGGGAGATGGGGGGAGAGTGGGAGAGGGGAGAGAGCGAGAGAGAGAGAGGGAGGCAGCGAGAGGGAGAGAGGAAATTGTGATAAAGAGAAGCAGGAAGAGATATGGAATAATTCAATATGAAAACAAATATTTTTATTATGTATATATTGGTCTGTTGTTTTCAACTCTCTCAATGCATGAATCAAGATGAATACTTTGCTACACTCTCTTCTGCCATGCAAACTATATAAAATGAATATTTTCTCTGCGAATCAAGTAGATGTCGGTTAATATCTTCAAAGTTAAAACCAAACAATTTTATCACAACGTTTGCCTTATGAAGATAATTCTTGTCATTTCAATAACAGACCAGAAATTAAAAACCAACAAAATCAATCCAGGCATTAAGATACCACTTCAAACTGATATAGTCGATATCAACTGCATGGTATAAAGGTAAACACCTAGTCTTTTAGTGTGTTTATTCCTTGACTATCTCCTCTCTCGGTCTACACATCAAGAACATATACTTGAGTACCACTTGCCAATGGTGAATGGGTTTTAACCATCAATCGTTTTAACTTCTATCTTATGATACCATCATTTCAATATATGAACCATTTTTGTTACCTTTGTGCGATTAGAGACTCAGTTATTTCTAAGTCCACTTAGCGGTAAAAATCTTTAAAGTTAGAAAGCAATTAAAAAAGATTTTTCTTTGAATTTAACAACAACAACACCAACAACAACAACAATAATAATAATAACAACAACAACAACGACAACAACAACGACGTAGTTATATTTAAGTGTCTGGCATTTTGTTTCAAGAACTTTTTAAAAGTATGTTTTAAAAAATTCATCATAATTATTTCACATCGATGCAAGATTATTTTTATTTACTCCAAATTTTTTATGTATTTTTTGTGGAAATATTAGTAAGACATTTAAATTTTTTTTAAATTCTAATTTTTCTACTAATCCCTTTTGAAAATAAAAATTTATCTTCCAGTTAGACATGCTACTGAAGTCTTTGCCAGTCCTCATAACTTCAAAATGAATAATTTAAGTATATTTATCACAATTAAATTGAAGATGGTTTATGAGATAGTTTAGGCGATAATAGAGGAGAGCCAAAAAGGCGACGAGCTGGCAGAAACGCTAGCACGCCGGGCGAAATGCGTAGCCGTATTTCGTCTGTCGTTACGTTCTGAGTTCAAATTCCGCCGAGGTCGACTTTGCCTTTCATCCTTTCGGGGTCGATTAAATAAGTACCAGTTACGTACTGGGGTCGATATAATCGACTTAATCCGTTTGTCTGTCCTTGTTTGTCTTCTCTGTGGGTAGTAAAGAAATAGGTATTTCGTCTGCCGCTACGTTCTGGGTTCAATTTACGCCGAGGTCAACTTTGCCATTCGAGGGTCGATAAATTGAGTACCAGTTGCGTACTGGAGTTAGCTCCTTCCTCAAAAATTTCGGGCCATGTGCCTAGAGTAGAGAAGAATAAGAACCATCAGGAATAATAAAGTAAGAAAGGTTGACTGGTGACTCCTGCTGCCTATGGTTGCTTACGGAATAAGAGCGAGAGAGGGGGAGATAGAAAGAGTTTACTATGGGACGACAGAGAAGGTGAATTTTCTCCTTAAGGGAGGAGAATCGCTTCTAGGTTATATTTTATCTTTTTTTTTTATTTTGAGAGACCATTTCCCTATGAGTGAAAGAGCATATAAGGTTTCCATATTTCCTTATTTATTAAACAATGAAACAAAATCCTTTATTCCACACTTAATATATCATCGTTCTTATTTAGAAGTTACTGTATAGCAATATAGTAATTTTAAGACAACTCTGTGTCTTTATCAATAATGTCCTATCTCATGAAATTTGATCTTCCATCGCCTTCTATCGCAATGACTTATACTAAGATAGCATGCACAACAATTTCTTATTTGTTCTCGGTTTATTGATGATAAAAGAAAAACTTCGATCACTTCTGTTAGGCTAATATAATATCATACCTTTAAAATAAAGCAATATCTCTGATAATTACACAGCAAATGTTTTTTTAAAATTTTATTCAGTTTACAAAATCTCATCTATGGCATCTGCTCACTTAACTGTCTACACTTGATGTCGTTCCTTGCTTCAACATTACGTTGTTTTGTAATTGTTATTACACTTTTCATCCTTGTAAAAGAAAAGAAGAAAATTAAAAGACTTTTTTTTTCTTTGAAGGAGGCGAGCTAGTAGAATCGTTAGCACGCCGGGACCAATAAGATAGGTACCAGTAAGGTACTGGAGTCGATGTAATTGACTAGTCCCCTCCCTCGAAATTTCAGGCCCGGTGCCTACAACAGAAAGGGCTATTATTATTTTGATTTGTCTCAGGTTCGGTTTATTTCTGGTAGGGATTCTACTACTACTATTATTATTTTTAGTAGTAGTAGTATTATTATTATTATTATTATTATTATTATTAGTAGTAGTAGTAGTAGTAGTAGTAGTAGTAGTGAGGTGACGAGCTGGAAGAGTCGTTAGCACGCCGGGCGAAGTGCGTAGCGGTATTTCGTCTGCCGTTACGTTCTGAGTTCAAATTCTGCCGAGGTCGACTTTGCTTTTCATCCTTTCGGTGTCGATTAAATAAGTACCAGTTACGCACTGGGGTCGATGTAATCGACTTAATCCGTTTGTCTGTCCTTGTTTGTCCTCTCTGTGTTTAGCCCCTTGTGGGTAGTAACGAAATAGGTATTTCGAGCTCCCTTACGTTCTGAGTTCAAATTCCGTCCAGGTCGACTTTGCCTGTCATCCTTCCGGGGTTGATTCATTAAGAACTAGTTACACACTGGGGTCGATGTAATCGACATAATCCCTTCCCCCAAATTTCTGGCCTTGTGCCTACAGTGGAAAGGATTATTATTATTATTATTATTATTATTATTATTATTATTATTATTATTAGTAGTAGTAGTAGTAGTAGTAGTAGTAGTGAGGTGACGAGCTGGAAGAGTCGTTAGCACGCCGGGCGAAGTGCGTAGCGGTATTTCGTCTGCCGTTACGTTCTGAGTTCAAATTCTGCCGAGGTCGACTTTGCTTTTCATCCTTTCGGTGTCGATTAAATAAGTACCAGTTACGCACTGGGGTCGATGTAATCGACTTAATCCGTTTGTCTGTCCTTGTTTGTCCTCTCTGTGTTTAGCCCCTTGTGGGTAGTAACGAAATAGGTATTTCGAGCTCCCTTACGTTCT
>NC_042999.1:111772376-111812335 GCF_006345805.1 Octopus sinensis
ATTACACTACTTGGCGGTTGGAGTTCTGGCTGCTCTTTCTGGTGGACGAATGGCCTGTTTAGGCCATTCCTAAATTGTTATATATATATATATATGCATATACATACACACACACAGATATATATATACATATATATATACACACACACACACATATATATATATATATAAATGTATGTGTGTGCATACATACGTGTGTGTGCTTGTGTGTGTGTGTGTTTGTGTGTCAGCGCACGCGCGTTTTAGTAGATTCATTGAGTGACAGATTTCATCAGTGAAAAAAGTAAGAAAATAATGAAGATATCGAAGAAGAAGAAGAAGAAGAAGAAGAAGAAGAAGAAGAAGAAGAGGAAGAAGAAGAAGAAGAAGAAGAAGAAGAAGAAGAAGAAGAAGAAGAAGAAGAAGAAGAAGAAGAAGAAGAAGATTAATGTTAATGATGATCATGATTATGACGACGATGGAGAATGAGAATGAGGAGGAAGAGAAGAGGCAGAGAGGGAGTGATGGTGATGGAGTTGGGTGGCTGTATGATCAAAGAAAAATGTCTTCTATTTTCTTTATATGATTAGCTTACAGCCACAGGTTTTACATAGGCAGTTATTAGCGAGAATAAGCAAGAGGAAGAGAGAGAGAGAGAGAAAGAAATAGATAGATATATCTAGTGTAGTGATAATTCATTAAACGATAATCTCCAATTAGTTGTATCGACACCCCATCTTTAAAGCAGAAATCTTAACAAGCCGGTCTTTTGGGAGACACGAAAGGAAAAAGTTTATGTATACTGCTTGTTTCTTTTGTTTCCCACCAATATATTTGTACCTCATTTATTTATTTATTCATTTATTTATTTTATAGTCGTCACTGGCCGTATTAGTGACTGTATTTAGTTCATGAAGTTTGTTATGTACTTTTCTCTGCTACGATACTTGTTCCAAAACAGTAGCTATTATTGCGCTGAAAGATAATAATTTCGCAGCTTCCCCATATTTTTTCCACACTTTTGGCTCGAGTCAAATGGAACCACGATATGATTGCTTCATTTGCTAGAAATAACAGCCCAGTGTCTTTAAAAAAGAATATGTAATAAGGGTATATTGGATAAAAGACTTTATCTAAAGAAGTCTAGATGGTCATAGCTAGAGTGCTTATGATTGTAAGTTTTGTTTTTAACCCATATATACCCCTGAAAAACCTGCTCCTACTTGTTTGGACATGAACACGCTGGGAAGCATCTGACTGAGCATATGAAATATTTAGTAGGTAGTCTACACCCATAGCTAACAGTTGCATCCTGTCCTTCTCTTCCGGATTGTGGAAGCTTACCATAACGTTTAATCTAAATACAGTGAAATTTTTTTATGGGCATATATGGGTTAAGACTTGACTTGAAGCTAAACAACAACAGAATTAAAACAACAACAATTCGTCTCACTGTACGCATAATAATATTTCTAATATAGACACAAGGCCTGAGACTGGGGAGGGGGGTAAGTCGATGAAATCAACTCCAGTATTTGCCTGATATCTTAATTTATTGATCTTAGAGGGATGAAAGGCAAAGTTGACCTGAGTGGGATTTGAACTTAGAACATAAAAAGCCAAAACAAATGCTGCTAAGCATTTGAGAAAATGCTTTAGCAATTCTGGCAATCCAGCACCCTAGGTAATAATGACAATAATAATGACAATTTCTTTCATCAGCATGATTCAAGTTAAAAGATAAGCCACAGTTTATGTTTTACACAAGAGCTATAGTAGAAGATACATACCTCGTGAGTGGATTTGGTAGACGGAAACTGAAAGAAGCCCGTCGTATATATTTATATTTATGTGTGTGTGTGCGCGCCCGTGTATGTGTATGTGTGGGTATTTGTATCTGTGTTTGTCCTCCACCACTGTTTGACAACCGGTGTTGGTGAGTTTACAGCTCCATAACTTAGCGGTTCGGCGAAAAAGACGGATAGAATAAGTACCAGACTTTAAACAATAAGTACTGAAATCAATCTGTTAGTCTAAAGAAATTCTTCAAGGTGGTGCCCCATCATAGCCGCAGTCTTTTGACTGAAACATGTAAAAGATAAAAGATATAGTTACTGGGTTTGAAAATTTTTATTGAAGGGACTAATTGATTACATTGGCCCCAGTGGGGTTGATAAAATAAAGCCAGTCAAGCACTAGAATCGATGTAATTGACAATCTCCCTTGCCAAACATTTCAGGCCATGTACTTTTAATGGAAATGATTATTTTATTTATATACACGCAAAAGAGATCGTTATTCTATACAAGCATCAGTGGATTGAAAGAATCATTAGCATGTCGGATAAAATGCCTTGCAGTATTTGTTAAGGTTTAAATTTCGGCAAGGTCAACCTTGCTTTTCATTCTACCAGTGTTGTAATAGTCAAGTAGTCGAATCGATATAATCGGCTGTCCTTTGTCATTAGTAAATTTCTTCACTTGTGCATATATTAGGAAATATCCCTCTATACATGCACATACACTTGTGCCTATGTATATGCTTGTTAAGAGACAGACAGGCACGCACACGCACACACACACACACACACACACACACACACACACACACACACACACACACACACACACACACACACACATACACTGGTTGTGCGTGTATGTATGCGTGCTGCGTACAAGTGCACACGCACGTTTTTGCCTGCGTGTGAGAGTCAGTGCACATATACGTGTTTTGGTTTGCGTGTGAGACTCTATGCCTATACGATAGGTGCGAAGTTTCATCTCTGTATTACATTATTATTACGAGTAAAATCATTTTTAATAAATAAAAAAAAATAATTGGATTTTTAAAAAAACACAACGAATTTAAAATGTATCTCGTGTTAAAAACATCTAAATTTGAAATTTGTTTTATTTACAAATGTAGTCAACAGAACAAAAAGAAAACAACAATATGATACTCTAACACGTCAAATTCTATCTCTTTACACTTGCTGAAAGGAATTGATTAAAAAGGATCAAAACCTAAGCCTCCGAGTGATGAAACTGTAGCGTATTTCACATTGAAACTGTCAAGGAAAGTGTTTGGATTTAGCATGGAATAGAAAACCTTAAATTAATGGTTTAAAAATCTATATTTGTTAGAAGCAATTGGAGAAGAATAACATAGCTATGTAAAAACGAAGAGATCTTGCTACTTTTAATACATTTTACTTCGCAACAAGTCTTCAATATTGTCGATTCAAAGAGTGATGACTCTACTCCATTGGTGAAGAACCGCTAGCTTTTACCTGACAAGACCACATTAAAAAGAAATTATGCAGTTATTCCAAGTTAAGGACCATGTTGCATGCTCATCATATATTTAGTGATTGCGGTAACATCAAGCTCTTAGTATTTGTCTTGGTTTATTCGCCCTAGTTAATACGCAATGAACTTGAAAGTGCGTGTGAAGCAGTGAGATATTTTACTTTCAAACTTTTTCTCCACATGTTGCTGACTAAAACAGTGGAGCCAAACATCTTAACTTTTCTGTTAAAGACAATTCATACATCTTTCCTTTTAGATTGAGCAACTAATGCAAAGGATTCAAAATACACTCTAGAATCAATATAAACTGGCTAACAACCGGGGTCAGTTCGACTTCTTAATGCACATCTCATCACTCCCTCTTTCTATCCATCCTTCCATCACACACCCCAATCTTCACTTATCTCACCACTGCATCCATTATCCTCTGACACCCCTTATTCACTGTTACGGCTCAGGGATTCTAGAATAGCTGGTTAACTGCCAAATCTTCATATTGCCAGCCACGCAAACCATCCCTCTCAACTGAAATATGTATGCATAATTGGGTACAATAAGGTATTTAATAGGATTACCGTTATACATGAAAACAATGAAAATTCTTACATCTTTTGATCATATCATTTTTTCACACTATGTAAAACAATATAGTTATCAAAATTCATTTACAGCTAAATAGCAAAGTTAGTATTAGAAATATTTAAAAACAAAACTGTAACAAAAATTATAAACTGCATTTATACCGTTTAACGCCAAATGAACTTTTCAATTAGCCTGTATGTTGTCTACTGCGCCAAACCCTGTCACACAGCGGGACTAACATGTCTCTTCTAGCATTGACTCAGCAACTTAACCATATAAAATTTATTTGCCCCTTCAACCTTATAACTGATTATTTAAATATCCTAACAGTAACATTTCTCTGAAGATTTTTCTGTTGGTAAGAACGCTAAGTTTAGGGAAGAAACTACCAAAATCCAGAGTTGCTTAGATGTATATTTGCGACAGCAGAATGTGAAGCTGTTGACAAAGCTGGTCATAACTCTACTCGATCCGTGAAGCTTAATAACAACAGCTGCAACAACAACGACGATAAATATATATTTACTTCGAAACCACTTTGACATGATTACGTTTAAAACATGGAAGAGTGTTTCTATCAAGCTAAAAGCTCATTAGTAGACTTAAAATCAACAGTTGCAGCAAAGCAGTTAATTATTTATACCGTGTCTATGCCTCTTATAGCGGACTATTGTCCTTAACATGTGATGCCGGTTTACAACCATATTGCTATGTCAGCAGGAATTGTATTCTAAGTATTAACCATACATTAATATCTGTCATTTCTACTAGATCAACCACCTGTGACTCTACAGCGCCAAGATTAAACGAGAAATCTCGTAATTCTAGCCGCCCACACTAGATGAAAAAATTTTCAATTAGAGGGTGTGGTGGGTGGATCAGAAAGTTTGGCTTGGTATTACATATGACTGTCGTTGGATATTGGATATGACAGAATAATAACGTTAAGGGAGACGAAAAACACTTACACGTACATAGACATACACATATATACATAAGTATATACATGCATACATATGTTTGCGTACACTCTACTTTTAGTAACACCGAGTAGAGTATGTCTCTTTATAAGTGATACCCTTAATTTTAGCCCATTATAAATAGATCATCATGTGACCTTACTTTACTCGTTCCCAAAATGATGCCCATTCTCTGCAACTCTCCTTCCTTTCTCCAACTCCGATCAATAACTACTTTTGAAGTTTCTATTTCTTTGAATGTTACATTTTGCTTTAAATCCACGAATGAATATAACTCTTAATTATCAAATTCCATTTCTGTTGGATGTAAGCCGTAATGAAACACAAACCAACACACACAAAACCAAGAAATAAACACACGTATATATGTATATAATACCACATAAACCACCAAAAATAAACTGGCTGTGCCAAGTCTTATTTTTCTGAGCAACTGATTGAAATAGTGACATAAAATTACATTCATTTGTATTTTTCTCAGTTGTCCACATTTTTACAAATCTCGCTAATTGTCACTCTAGGCTGTGTTGGCATCTTAGCAGTTTTATAACATTTCTTTTGAAAGTTTACCAAGCCTATCAAACAGCCAAACAGCACGTACTCGTACTTACGCACACACCTACACAAGTTTACACACGCATAAACGCACAAGGAAAAAAAGAAGACCAAAATTTGTGAAACTAGCTAATATTTAGTCTGTGCCCACAGTATCGACCAAGTAGATTCATGTATATAGGTGTGCATGTATTTGCGTGTGTCTTTACATAAATGTACGCTTGTTGCTTTAATGTTTAATTGATTTTGTTTCATTGTCGTTATTTTACACCCATCATTTTATGATATAATAATCGTTTGATTGGTTTAGCAAAATCAATAATCAAACAGCTCTGCTAATTAGTTCGCAAGTAAGATTAACTGACTAATAGTGACTCTCACACACACATTCACATATACACACATGCACTCACACACAGTGTGTAACTGTTATTTCTAAGACTCTTCAATCTCAGACTGGAGTTGTTCCAAATTTACTTTAGAAGAACTAATAAGCTTTTCAGTCTTCAAGTTT
Source organism: Octopus sinensis (assembly GCF_006345805.1). Taxonomy (NCBI): domain Eukaryota; kingdom Metazoa; phylum Mollusca; class Cephalopoda; order Octopoda; family Octopodidae; genus Octopus; species Octopus sinensis. The sequence goes on from NC_042999.1 coordinate 111,778,298, forward strand.
GGATAATCACCAGCTGTATGAACCCCAGTCGGTCACATCAAAACTGAAGTGGAAAAGAGTCGAGGAAATGGTTTATTATTATTTGTTATTCAAGAAATTTTCCATAGAATTATACTACCTTCATTCAACGTTTTCTTGGGAGGGATTTGAAATCAGAGCGCGGGGAGAAACGGAATGACTACCATAAAATGTTATATCCTGCATGCTAATGGCCTTGCTGCCTTTAATATGTATCGTTGACGAATCCATTTCTACCCTACCTGCAATTAACTCATGTGTTCCCAAAGTTTAGATTTTGTCCCTCAATCATCAATGACCTGCTTGCTGCCATGTCCAACAACACCCACCCACGTACAGCTGTCACGACGCTTCCATTCTAATTTCCCACGACCATGCGTCATCAAAATACAACCTTGACACCACTTGCTTCCATTGATTCCATGAACAGAAACCTTGCGAGCATCCTTCTCTCACTTTATAGCAAAAATATTGAAGCACTACCCATATCAAGAAAACGCCACCGTGTAACACTTCCAAAAGCATGAGAAGTGTGCTCAAATAGAATCTTCGCAGACACCCCAAAGTTTGGGTCACACAATCACCGAGGACCATTCTTAGCACGCCCTTAGTCATCACAAAGATTGATTCTTCTTTTCAGGATCAGAAAATATCTCTTCTCCGAAAGCTACTGACACTCTACGAGGTTCAAATTAGGACTACAATGGGGTAATACTCTCACATTTGGAACGGCGCTGTGGCTACGAACACAGAAATACTGGATCACATCCATCGAAGGACTACTTGACTGATTAATTCCACCTCCCTTCGATCAGAAACTATTTTGTCATATTCTATATTTTACATGTGTGTGTATGCGTGTGTGTGTGTGTGTCCGTGCGTGTGTGCGTGATCGTGTCTCATATTTATAAACGTATATATATACAATATATACATATGCATACATACATTTATTCATATATGCATACGTAGATACATACATACATACATAAATACATACATACATACATACATACATACATACATACATACATACATACATACATACATACATACATACATACGTATGTATGCAACCGGTGTGACTATGTTGAACTTCCGCTGTTTGTATTTTATAATGTTCTTGACCCCTGTTCTGATATCAAATGTAGAAATGTTAAGCAGGAGTATTAAAATGTAGGAGAAAATATTTTGAAATCTTTGTCCTGACTCTATATTCTGATTTCAAACGCTACCAGTGTTAGCTTTGCCTTTCATCATTCCAGCGTCGATAGAGTACCAATCAAGCACTTTGGGTCCATTTCCTTCAATATTATGTATCTTGTGCGTAAATCTCACCATTATAATTCTAATAATGAAACATTGGCCGAACCGTTACTGTGCCGGACAAAATCGACTATCCCCTTCCCCACAAATTCCAAGCTTGTGTCTATAATAGAAAGGATTGTTATTATTATCATCATCATCATCATCAACATCATCATTATTATTATCATTATTAATATTATCATTATTATTATCATTATCATTATTATTATTATTGAGTGAGAGAGCAGTTCATGCCATCAAAGTGACACTGGGGTAAAATATACGAAGCCCAATATACCCATCATGACTACCCGTCTGATAAAGGTACACCAGGCACATGCATCACAACCATATGTGCGCGACATGGTGATCTCATATCAAGATAAACAGCACATGACCTTGCAGGTGGGGCTCAGTTAGAATTTTCTTCAGGTTGAGTAGCCCATCCCACTCAAAGGGTCCCTGAATAAGGGTTGTTTAAGGATGTTGAAAGAACCACCCATGTTTCCAGAGGTGAACTATTCAAACCCCAAAGAATCCCTCTCAACACATGGCTATGATGCTCCCCCACTACTTCTGCTCGTGATCAGAGATGCACATATCGTCAGCCACTAAGGGACATGCTCAACTGGTTACGGTCAAACAACTGACAAGCAAATCTGTGGTATTGAGCAGAATATTTGCTGTAGCCCATCTTTTATACCAAGACAAAACAATGTACTTGATAACACTTCCAATCAGTTAAGATCAGAAGCCATGAGAGCCACTGCCTAGTACTGCATCAGGGCATTATTATTATTATTATTATTATTATTATTATTATTATTATTATTATTATTATTAATATCATCATCATCATCATCATCATCATCATTATCATCATTATTATTATTATCCTAGTGCATGGTAACTTATTTAGCAGGTATTTTTTATCTTGGTGTTTGATGGCAAGACTGCTCAAATCTCAAAAATCATAGGTTTTTTGAAGAATATTGGACGGTACTGTTCTGCTAGTCGACAATACAAGTTTAAATTCCAATTTTTTCAGTAGTTGGGGTATTTTGGGTGTTGTATGAAGTGCACCAATGACTACAGGAATAATTGTTATCTTGGTCATCTACTGTCTTCTCAGCTCTCTGGCTAGATTCTGATACTTCTTAGCTTTTCAATTTCTTTGGTATCGACCCTGCTATCATAGGGAATTACAAAACATCTATATTCTAACTATTTGTTTCTTTTGTCCTCTATGATCATATCTGATCTTATTGCTTCGGTATTTTGATCAGTCTTTATGGAGGAATCCCACAAGATCTTTTAATTCTTATTTTCTATCACAGCTTCTGGTTCGTGCTCATACCACGACCCACACACTCGGCTAACATTCTAATGCACTCTTTTGCCTACACAACCATGTCTTCGTTTATACTCTTTTTGTGCTAGTATATTGTACTCACTCAAAAGGTGATTGATGCTTTTGTTTCCTTTCCTGCAATTTCTACATTTGCTATCTGACAGACTTTTGTTGATTTATGTCTTTATCAGATTTGTCCTAAGCGCTTGTTCTTCACCGGCTATAATTGGCATACCAATCTCTCGTTTCAAATTATCGTCTATCAATTAGAGCCAGCGGTCACTACTTCCTGTGTTCTCGATTTGTTGCATGAATTGGCCATGTAATTCCATTCTTTGTATTTATCTGTTCTATTGTTCATTTTGTTCTTCCTTTTCTCTTACTGTTTCAGTCACATTTTCTGTATCTTTGGCTGCCAATATCATTCTTTCTTTACTCTGCACAACATAATTTTTCAGACATAGTATCACAGTTTTAACATCATCGTCTGCATTTAGTAACCTTCAGCTATCTTCCTTTCTTGCTAGGTATAGTCAGTCGCCATTGCTTTTAGAGTGGTGAATGTTGTGCATTCTGAGCAGCTTTCTAGTTCTTCTATCCAAGTTCAGTAGTTCAACCTTTGTGGGCCTCAGAAAGGGAGCAGAATATCTCAGTACGGGCATAGCATATATATTCATGGCTTTGGTGATGCTACCTCCATTTAATTGTTTCGAGCACCTTCCAAGTTCACCTCTTATATTTTTTAGTGACTTTCTCTCTCATTCCTCCTTCCATTAATTATCCTGTCGTCTTGCAGCACTTCTAGATATTTGTTTTCCTCGTTATTCCACAGCAACCAAATAATGACTTGCAATAATTTTGTGCCATCAGAATTTATCTTCCGACCTCTCTTCATAATTAGTACTGTGCACTTATCTACTCCAAACTGCATTCCATTGTTTTTACTAAATACTCTCACTGTTTGGATCAATGAGTCTAGGTTTGTCTCGCTTTTTGCATACATCTTGAGGTCATCTATATCAGGTAGTTGATTTATTCCCATCTTAGAACTGGTAAATTCCTAGGCAGTTCTGGATTTTCTCAGTATACTTGTCAGAAGAATTATCGCAATGACGAAGAGTAATGGAGAGAGAGAGAGAGAGAGAGAGAGAGAGAGAGAGAGAGAGCGAACCTCTCTAGGAAATAACCCTGCGTATTTTCGCGTTTCCTAGCGATTCATTTGCACTTTTAAGTTCTACCTCCCACATTCTATTTGATTTCTGAAAAAGATTGTTAATCTCATTGACGTCAAGAACCAGAGGTGTATGACATTGTCATAAGCCTTCCTGTAGTCTAAATTCTTCATCTTTACTCATGTCTCAATTATGAGGCCAGTTAATAGTTTCCAGAAAAATGGTAAGCAAGTAAAAGGTCTACATTATTATTATTGTCGTTGACGTTGCGAGGGCTGCGAGCTGGCCGAATCGTTAACACGCTGGACTAAATGATTAGCGGCATCTCGCCTATCGTCACGTTCTGATTTCAAATTCTGCCGAGGTCGTCTTTGCCTTTCATCTTTTTGAGATCGATAAAATAAATACCAGTGAAACTCTGGGGTCGATGTAATCGGCTAGTCCCCGCCCACCAAATTCAGGCTTTGTACCTATAGTAGAAAGGATTATCATTATTGTTGTTGTTTCTATTATTATTATTATTATTATTATTATTATTATTATTATTATTATTATTATTAAGGCGGTGAGATAGCAGTATCGTTACGTTAGCACGCCGGGAAAAATGCTCAGTGACATTTCGTCCGTCTGTACGTTCTTAACTCAAATTCCTCCGCGGTGAAATTTGTCTTGCATCCTTTCGAAGGCGATAAAATAAGTACCAGTTGAACACCGGGATGTAACCGTCACACCCTGAGCAGTTTTCCCGGTGTGCTAACGATTCTGCCACCTTGGGTTGTTTTGCTCTGCTTCGATACAGTCCTAGCTACTGATTAAACCGTTCTTCTGGACAAGTACAGCCGACCGGTGTCTATTATTATTATTATTCAAGGCGGCGAGCTGGCAGAATCGTTAGCGCACTGGATGAAATGCTTAGTGGTATTTGGCCAGTCGCTACGTTCTTAGTTCAAATTCCGCCGAGGTCGACTTTGCCTTTCATCCTTTCGGGGTCGATAAATTACGCACCAGTTGCGTACTGTGCTCGATGTAATTGTGCCTATAGTAGAAAGGATTATTATTATTATTATTATATTATTATTATTATTATTATTATTATTATTATTATTATTATTATTGTGCAGTATCGTTTGCACAAAATGTTCAATGGCTTTCCTTCCGAATTTACGTTCAGAGTTCAAATGTCACAGGGATTGACTTGCCTTTTACATCCTTTCAGGATCGATAAAATAAGTACCAGCTGAGTATTGGGGATAGGGTCGATGTAATCGGCTTATCTCCTCCCTCAAAATTTCTGGCCCTGAGCCACACTTTGAAACACTCATTATTAATATCTGTGTATTGGCAAAATTGCTAGATCATCAGAAAAAATAGCATGCGGATCTTTCAATTCTAAAAGTCACAAAACGCCGATGTCCATTTTGTTTTGCTTCACCATTGAAGTAATCAACAGACTCTTTTTCAAAATTACTGACCTTCTGTTTAAATAAGAAACGATTATTTATGCTATAAGAAGTCTAGATAGAAACTTTCTCATTAATATGGAATATCGTATTTTTCTTATTTTGGTTTATTTTTATATAAAATTAATTTCGTCTCTCTGACGTTGATTGTTTTGTTGTTGCATATAATTGTTGTTCTTTGAAGTAGTAGTAGTAGTAGTAGTAGTAGTAGTAGTTTTGGTGGTGGTGGTGGTGATTGTGCTGGTGGTGCTGGTAGCGGCAGCGGCGGCGGAGGAGGACGTGTTTTCTCCCCGACCTACGTTTCCCGCTCGTATTTGTCACTATAGCTTTAACTGTCCACATCTCTGGTGCTGTCATCACATTCATTAAATTCCTATTAACCACACCTTCCTGTTTCTCTCATTCCTTTCTTTTCACACACACACACAAATACGCGCGCGCGCACATACACACACACACACACACATACAAACAAGCACGCACACACACGCAGAGACAGGCACGTGTATACTCACAACTGCCACCATAACCACCACCACTACCACCACTACCGCTACCTCCATCATGAAGAACCCCCTCACGGCCCTATGATTTCAAATGACAATCTCTAAATCTACCAACAATCTTTTTTATTTTTTTTTTAATGAAACATTTCAAGAAAGTGACAAAAAATATTTCAAATGACACTTTTTAAAAATATTTCGTTTTAAAATTGCATTCATCAAACAAAAAAAGAAACGAAAATGTGTGTAAGTGCATATATGTGTGCGTGTTGGTTATTACACACACATTGGTATTATAAGTGTGTGTGTGTGTGTGTGTGCGTGCGCATGTGTATGTGTGAGTGTGTGTTCGCGCGCGCGCACGATACGTGCAAACGTACATAGCATTTGCGTACCGCATATATACACACATGAACACAATATACACGCATATACATATACGCATACAAACACACATACACATATATATAAATGCGTATACAAATATATATGTATCCATATATATATATATATAAACGCACCTATACACTCATATATTTATATATTATATATAAACATGTGTGTGTGTGTGTGTATTCTAATCTTATGCAACATTTAAATATACGAAACGATTTCAGAAATACTGACACTCACACACATCTACATACTTACATATATACCTACACACACACACCACACACATATATATATACATATATATATATATATATATATATATATATATATATATATATATATATATATATATATTATATATATATATATATATGTATATATATATATATATATATACACACATATATATACTCTTTTACTATTTTACTTGTTTCAGTCTTTTGACTGCGGCCATGCTGGAGCACCGCCTTTAGTTGAGCAAATCGACCCCTAGTACTTAATCTATCGGTCTCTTGTGCTGAACCGCAAGTTATGGGGACGTAAATTGACCACCATCAGTTTTCAAGCGATGTTGGGGACAAACACAGACGCACAAACATATATACACACACACACACATATATATATATATATATATATATATATATATATTATATATATATATATATATATATATATATATATATATATATATATATACGACGGGCTTCTTTCAGTTTCAGTTTCCGTCTACCAAATGGTATACGTGTTAGATTCCAGTACTTTATGAGTAAAATCCAACTGATTTTACTCATAAAGTATTGGAATCTTACATGCATACCATTTTGCCTAAAAAAATGGAACTACAAATTCAATATCCCAAAATATCTCACATCTATTTTCTTTCCTCCACCTCACTCTCTATTTTGTATCCTATCTAAATTAACTATTACTTAAGTATACTTTCACACCGTCTCCGATGAAGGGATATAATAACTATCCTGGAAACAGTGTAAGACCTATCTATAAATGTTCTAAAATCTACTCAGCCTTGGGTTTTTTTATCTCATTACGAAAAAAAATTTATACATATATATATATGTGTGTGTATGTGTGTGTATGTATGTATGTATGTATGTATGTATGTATGTATATAATGTATATTTGCATATATGTGTGTACACATATACATTTACTTATATGTGAGTGTATGTACGTATGCATTTATGTATGTATAGAAAACAAAGAGCATCGAAATCAGTGTTTGTTGTTTTTTGTTTCTTTTTGTCTTTTATATGTTTTTTTTTCATCTAGACAGTTTTAATGATCGAATATTCAAATATTGAGATAAAATTATTTTTAAATTTATCCATATTTACTGTTCTGTATGATATGCAGTAGGGGCAATGCTGGTCAACTGTGATAAAACCTCTGGGACTAAGTTGCTGTCAGCAGATAAAGACGAAATTCTGTGGAAAAACCTTCTTGTATTTCTACTGATGCTTCACAAAATATTGATACTATATTGGTCCATCTCAAAAATTACATGCATACAGATATGTTTTCTGTCACTGCCTTGAAGGGTTTTAGTCGTACAGACCGGCCTATTTCATATTTTTATAGTTTGGAACTTATTTTACCGTTTTTTATAGCCGAACCGCTACATTACGAAGACGTGAAGGAAGTAATATTGGTTGCCCTGCGATTGTGGGGATAAATTTACACGCAAGAACATACACATATGCGATTGACTTCCCCGCAGTTTCCATCTAGAAGACATTGATTTGCTCAGGTTTTAGTAGAAGACTATACTTGCCTAAGATTTCGCGTTGAAGGACTGAACCCGAAACTATGAGATTGTAAAGCGAGTTTCTAAACCACACGTATATAATGCGTATATACAAATATACGTATAATATATACGTAATGCGTATATATTAATATAGTTTAGATTTGATTTATTTAAACTTTGTGAATCCAGATATGAATACGTATTTTACATTAAACATACTGCAGGTATTATATTATGTGGGTGCAGGCGTCGCTGAGTAGTAAAAGGTCTACTTCCCATCACATGGTTCCGGCTCAATCCCACTGCCTGGTACCTTAGGCAAATTCTTCTACTACAACCCCGGGCCAAGAAAAGTTTTGTAAGTGGATTTATTTGAGGGAAACTTATAGGAGCCTTTCGCATGTGAGTGTGTGAGAGAGAGATTCTCCCCACCACCGCTTGACAACCGGTGTTGGCGTGTTTACGTCCCGTAAAGATGCCAAAACCGTAAACACGCAACTCGGCAAAAGAGGACGAGAGAAGAAGTACCAGACTTTTTAAAAAAATAACAAATAAGCGCTAGGTTTGATTGTTCGACCAATTCTTCCAGGAGGTGCCTCGGCATGGCCGCAGTCTAATGACGGAAACAAGTAAACAATAAAAGGCATTATTTCTTCTGCATACTATTCCTTTCCCTTTTTAGTACTAGCGTTATAATTTTCCAAATTTCTTTTTCCATTATACTCATACACACACATACACTCACGTTGAGACAGAAACATGTGTACAGGAATGAACTTTTATCTCTAGACGATTAGCATAGCTTTTTACTTAGTAGCATGTCCACTATGAGAAACTGTTGATTCTTGAGAAACTGATCTGACGTGCTGCTTCGTAATTGCGACACATCCTCCAAAGCCAGAAAAAATTTGAAGAAATCATGAACTGATTTATAAAAATACTGTTATGAATATTGCAGTATCAAGGCCCAAGCTGTCCAATAGCAAAAACTCAGTAACTGATGCTGACTGTTTTTTAATTAAAATTACAGCTTTGAATCTGCTCATAGTCATCTCTCTTCGGTATGTCTCATTGAAGAAGGCCATAAAACCTAAAGTGTGCGTTTGAGAATCCGTTAGGGGGAAGCACTGGACATATATGAAGTTTTTACACGTTTGCCCAAAAGAGAGAATTTTCTTCTCCTCGGTAACTGTTGTGGATTTGACCTTAGAAGTTAAAATAAGTCACAAATATATTTTAACTGACCTAAAGTTCGTTAGTATACATGCACGCACACACACACTACATACATACATACATACATACATACATACATACATACATACATACATAAATACATACATACATAATACATAAGTATATATATACATACATATATATATATATATTATATATATATATATATTATATATATATATATATATAATATATATATATATAATATATATATATATATTATATATATATATACTAAGCAATAAAGGGTTTAGCAACGAATTGCCTTACCACAGACCGAATTTAGAAATAGCAGTCAAGAGTTATAGCTATTTCTTCTACTAAAAAGGGAGATCTCAGTAAAAACACACCAATTGGAAGGCAGACACAAACAGGTTATATATAATATATATATATATATATATAATATATATATATATATATACGAGTTTTATTTTCGAACATAGCCTCCTTGTAGTCTACACACTTTTTCTATCGATATTGCAATGCTTAGATCTCATTGATGAACAAGATTTCATCCTGTTGGTCAAAAATATCATCAACAGCAGATATGACATCATAATCATTGTGGTACTAGTTCCCAGCCAAAGAGGTGGAGCAGATGAGAGTCAGATGGGACTAAATCAAGAGAATAGCAACAGTGATCAACCAGTTCAAAGCCAGCATGCACAGCAGCCGTTGAAACGAAGGACTTGTGTGCTGGAGCATTGTTCTGATGAAACAAGGCCCCTTTTATCAGCTTTTTTCGACGTTTGCTCTTAACACCCTTTCGTAACTGCTTCAGCGAGTTGTCTTTTTACTCTCCATTGATAATGCGGATCTTTCGAAGATAGTCAATAAACACAGTATTTTTTGCATTCTAAAAAATTGAGACCATCAACATCCCTGCAAATGAAACGACCTTGGCATTTAATGGAGCGGTGACGCGATTAGCCTGGTGGACTTTTCATCAGGTATCAGAAGACGTGGCACTCACCGAGCAGAAATCTTCGTCATACCAAATTCATTGAAAAGAATATTCTCAACTCTCTCATAGGCTATGCTAATAGCTGTTTCATAGTGAATTGTTTGTAATTCATTGCCATGTGGTGAATACGATCAACGTTTTCCTCGGTTGTGTTAGCTGCAGGATGTCACAATTCGGGTCATCTTCAAGACTCTGTTTCCTCCAAAATTCAGCTGCTCACTTTTGCACACTTGATAGAATTGAAGCGCCATTCCCTAATGTAGCAGCTATGTCAGCATGACCGTCCTTGTGGGTTAAACCATTTTCCTGCAGGAACTTGATAACAAAACGATACCAAATTGTGTCCATATTCAAGAGAAGTCGCTACTGGTTACTTTTGAATTCTCCTTTGAAAAGTCAATGTCAGTTTACCTGGAAAGAAATAAAGTAGTTGATAATAAAAAGTATTGAAATTAATCCTTTCAATTATAGGCACAAACCTTGAAACTTTGTGGAAGGAAGCTAGTCGATTGCACCAACCCCAGCACTTAACTGGTGCTTATTCTATCAATCTCAATAGGATGTAAAGCAAAGTCGACCACGGCGGAATTTGAACTCAAAATGTAATGACTGGTGAAATACCTATTTCTTTACTACCCACAGGGGTCTAAACACAGAGAGGACAAACAAGGACAGACAAACGGATTAAGTCGATTATATCGACCCCAGTGCGTAACTAGTACTTATTTAATCGACCCCGAAAGGATGAAAGGCCAAGTCGACCTCGGCGGAATTTGAACTCAGACCGTAACGGCAGACGAAATACCTATTTCTTTATTACCCACAAGGGGCTAAACACAGAGCGGACAAACAAGGACAGACATAGGTATTAAGTCGATTACATCGACCCCAGTGCGTAACTGGTACTTAATTTATCGACCCCGAAACGATGAAAGGCAAAGTCGACCTCGGCGGAATTTGAACTCACAACGTAACGCAGACGAAATACTGCTAAGCATATTTCCCGGCATGCTAAAGATTCGTACAGCTTGTCGCTTTAAGTGTTGGAATTAATACATGCAAGATTTCACAGCTCTAACGTCACTCCTTCATAATCAGCCTATGAACTTTTCAGCACACAATCGTGTGTGGTGTGTGTGTGTGTGTGTGTGTGTGTGTGTGTCTGAGTGTGTCTGTGCTGGTGTGTATGTGCGTAAAGACAGATATATACATATGTACATGCATACATACATACAAGCATATGATAAAGTCATGAATATTGAAGTTAGTATATTACTTTTGTCATGAGGAAATCGCCTAGATTATATATCCCCATTAACTTACATAAATGCATGCACGGATGCATGTATACATACATGCATACATACATACATACATACATACATACATACATACATACATACATACATACATACATACATACATACATACATACTTACATATGCATTCATATGCATTTTTTACAGCGAGGCTAAATTCCATGTTTATTAAAATATAACTTAAATTTTAATTTATTGCAAACTTTAGGATGTAACTCAATATCCGTTTCGTCTCAGCTATACATAAATTACATATTTTTTTGTCACATTGTCGCATGGCCTGAAAACTTTTCCATTTATCAGAATTAGAATCCTTTTCAAATAAATGTTTCATTGACAATATTATATTCTTATTTTCGGCATATGATAAAGTTATTTTCGGCATATGATAAGTTAATATATATTTGAAATAACGTTTCTTACACCAAAGTTTCTGCATGCCAATGTATGCACACTCTGTAGTGTTGTTTAATTTAGTGGAGGTAAATTCTACACCATCTGTATTATCGTTTCTGAACCGCATTACTTATTCTATGGACATATGTTAGTGTATCTGGACGTACTGTTAGCCTGTGATAACATTCTTCACTAATGTATATTAATACATTTTACGTCGGGTAGGAGTTCACCTGTAATTCATATTTTGACTTTTTGCACGGTTGAACGCTTTTCTGTAGCAGATGTTAATTGGAATATGCTTCATTATTATGTTAAAGAAATAATTAGTAAAAGTTACCTTGACAATCAAGAAAAAGGATATCTAAACTAGATGTTGTGGGATGTATTGTTGCATAACTATGTATTAGGCGTTTAAGTAATCTTACATTTGAATCTGTTAACTATTAAGCATTATTATAATATGGGAAGAGCACCTTATCATTTCTTTCATGAAAGGTTGCAGATACTTCTTCTGGAGCTAATGACTGGATTTCTAAAAGCTGTTGATGAATGGGTGGTTGGAATCGTTATAAATCAATGGAAGTTTGTGTATTTATCTGCGATTAAATTTAGAGTATCAGTAAAGAAATTTTCGATACTAAGGTTGGTAGTATAAAATATTTTTTAAAACTGAAAAACTTAAAGGGCTTCATGATATAAATTTTTTTAAAGTGTGTGCCCATTGAGCGCAATCAGTAGCAAGTGTCCTCTAACAACTGTATATTGAGATATAAGAATACTGATATAAAGAAAAGCAATAGGAGCTAAATTTAACTCAGTGTGCAGTTTGTAGATGATTGCCATTGATGACTCCCAAACAAGCAGAAATATGTATGAAGAAATACCAGCACCGCTGCTGGACGTTTTTGTCTCCTACCGATATATGTATATATATATATATATATATATGTGTGTGTGTGTGTGTGTGTGTGTGTGTGTGTGTGTGTGTGTGTGTGTGTGTGTGTGTGTGTGTATGTGTGTTTTCTAACAATATACGTCTAGAACACAAGCTTTTGAGAGGCAAATACCGCAGTAGTCAGGCTTTCAACAGTACATCTGCTTTAAATATAATATATTGATTGCTATTTTTAAAAATAGTACCTCAGGAGCAAGTAACTATTGTGTTGATGTGTGTGTGTGTGTGTGTGTGTGTGTGTGCGAGCACATCTTTTATCTTTTTCCTTGTTTCAATCATTAGACTACGGCCATGCTGGAGGACTGCTTTGAAGAATATTTAGTCGAATGAATCAACGTCATTACACAAGTATACACATCACACGCACACTCACACACATCACACACAACACACACACATATATTATATATATATATAATATACATACATCTATATATGCGCATACATATGTACATTAATAAATATATATATATAAATATATATATATATAATATATATGTATGTATATATGTATGTGTGTATGTATGTGTATATGTATGCACGTATGCATGTATGTATTTATGCACGCATGTACATACGTATGTAGTATGTATGTATGTATGTATGCATAAATATATATATATATATATATATTTAATATATCAACTGATGAGTGATAGGTTATTTATATAGCCTGTGTGATGTTTTTCTCACTCTCACCACCAGCCTCCGACCTGTACAATATTTTCGCTAAAGAGAAAACAAAACTGGTTTGTTACAATCCATATATTAATAAATAAATACGCACTTATACACATCCGTGTACAGACGCACACTCGCGCATATGCAGACAAAGGTGCACACATTTATTTAAATAAATGTGTATATATATATATATATATATATATATATATATATACATATACATATACATATGTACATGCATACGTACTTACATGCATATATATATATATATATATATATATACAGATATATTAAATATATTGTATATTATATATACGTATGCATACACACACAGACTTCACACACACATATATATATGCAATGAAGTATGTAAATATATGTGTGAGTGTATGTGTGTGTGTCTGTGTATATACGTATTTATGAATTTATATATGGACAAAGTGCGTGTGCGCGCGCGCGCGCGTGTGAATTTTTACACATTCAGCTTTTGATTACATATTAATTAATTAATCTGATAAGAGAAAGAGCCACCCGATCGAACGGATGCCAACAGCACCATCAACACGATTTACACTACCCACTCCTCTTCACCCTTTTCACACACACTAAATTACCTCTCCTCGACATCAACATTATTACAAACACCAGCAGTGTCACTGATCTCGTTACCGACCCTGCTTTCCCCTTCTTTTTCTTTCTGTCTTTCTTTTTTTTTTTTTTGTATGTTTCTCCACCGGGTCTGTGTTTGATGTTGCTTTTGAGTTCTTGAGACACAGTTTCCGAAATAATAGCTAATCGTTAGTGTTCAAACTAACACCCTTATCGTGCTGATGGCAATTTTGATGGCAAATATCATAAACTCACTATATATGTGTGTGTGTGTTGTGTGTGTGCTGTGTGTGTGCGTATGTGTATATGTGTGTGTGTATATATGTACGTATACTATATATATATATATATATATATATATATATATATATATATATATATATATATATGTATGTATGTATATATGTATACATATATATTTATATATGTACGTATTATATATTTATTTATTTATTTATATATATATACATATATATATGTGTGTATGTATGTATGTATGTATGTATGTATGTATGTATATGTACGTATGCGTATATGTATACATATATATTTATATACATATAAATTTATATATGTATATGTGTGTACATATATATAAATATATGGGTGTATTTGTATCTATATATATATATACACACACACGCACACATATATATATATATATATATACACACACACACGCACACATATAGATACATACACACTCGCAACATCTGCACTAGTCCACTCCTTGTTCCCCACTCTGCATCCTCATCTCTTTCTTTTCGTCTTTTTCTTTACTTACGTTCTTTTCACTTCCTTGTCTTTTTCGTCATTGTCGTCGTTGTCGTCGTCATCATCATCATCATCATTACCTGCCCCACCACTGTCATGCCTATCTACCATCGGTCGACTGCCGTGCTCATTGGTACCACCGCTGTCACCACCACCACAACCACCACCACCACCACCACTACCATCAAAATCATTAACAGCATCAGATGTTTAGGGTCCCAGACTATAGCTAACAGCCATAACATCGAGTAGTAGTAGTAGTAGTAGTATTAGTAGTAGTAGTAGTAGTAGTAGTAGTAGTAGTAGTTGCTGTTGTTGTTGCTGCTAGAAGAAAAAGAAGAAGAAGAACAACAACAACAACAACAATAACGACAACAACAACAAGAGGAACAATAACGAGAACAACAACAACAAGAACGACAACAACGTGATCGGGGAGACAGGGTAAGAGTAGGTGGAGGGTTTAATCAAAGCGTTATTTCTCTTTGACTGTGGGGTTTGCATTCGCACGGTTTCACACCTACGCCTAGTATGTCGACTACACATTACACACGTACATGCATACAACCACACACACACACACACACACACACACACACACACACACACACAAGAAAACATACGTGCATACGTACGTACATAGGTACATACATGCATACGTACGGACATATATTCTTACACGATTATATGTGACACAAAGACAACTGTGAAAACACGCCGACATTCACACCTAGTCCAGCGCTCGTACTTATTCAGACACATACGCGCGCGCACACACTCACACACACACATACACACATACACACGCATACATACTGGTACACACGGTGAGGCACATAGTGACGCCCACACTGGCGTGCAGACATGACACTTTTATTTACGCTATGGCACGCATCTAATCACATACATGAGGTACAACACGGCGAAACCTTTACCACAAACATGCGCGCACATATCTATACGCATCATTTATATAATCTTTCCCGTTTTACGCATATTCCTTTGTACCTATACACACCTCACTGTCTTCAGCTTAAGCATGGTGTCTCGATATGCTAGAAAATGCAGCGATTCCTTCTCAGAATGGATCACCACTGACGTTTTTTTAAAACAAAGTAGGACGAATTGAACAATGAAGTGATTCATGAAAGCGTATTTCTGGAGAAAAAATGGTACATTGCCATGGAATGATCCCACCCCCTTTCGAATATAGTTTAATTGGATAAGCGTTAAAGAACATCAAAGGCTCTCCAGATATTAAAACGAGATTTGCCCTAATAATCCTTTCGACTATAGACACAAGGCCTCAAATTTTGGGGGAGGGAACTAGTAGGTTACATCGATCCCATTGCGCAACCGGTATTTATTTCATCGACCTCGAAAAGATGAAAGGCAAAGTCGACCTTAACGCAAAGACGGACGAAATACCTATTTCTTTACTACCCACAAGGGGCTAAACACAGAGGAGACAAACAAGAACAGACAGACGGATTAAGTCGATTATTTCGACTCCAGTGCGTAACTGGTACTTAATTTATCGACCCCGAAAGGATGAAAGGCAAAGTCGACCTCGGTGGAATTTGAACTCAGAACTTAACGGCAGACGAAATACTGTTAACCATTTTGTCCGGCGTGCTAAGGATTCTACCAGCTCGGCGCCTTCGATTTGCCCTAATAATCTTTTCTACTCCAGGCACAAGGCCCGAAAATTTTTGGGAAGTGGGTCAGTCAATCAGATAGACTCCAGTACGCAACTGGTACTTAATTTATCGACTCTGAAAGGATGAAAGTCAAAGTCGACCTCGGCGGAATTTGAACTCAGAACGTAAAGACGAAATACCTATTTCTTTACTACCCACAAGGGCTAAACACAGAGAGGACAAACAAGGACAGATAAACGGATTAAGTCGATTATATCGACCCCAGTGCGTAACTGGTACTTATTTAATCGACCCCGAAAGGATGAAAGTCAAAGTCGACCTCGGCGGAATTTGAACTCAGAACGTAGCGGTAGACGAAATACTGCTAAGTATTTCGCCCGGAGTGCTAACGATTCTGCCATCTCGCCACATTGATTTGCCCTAATAATAATACACCCCCTTGTCAATACGTGCGTTTGCGCACGGGCACACACATACACACATATATACACACAGAAAAACATTTATCTCTTATTATAAAAGGCAGATTTTATTTACCTCCCTTTGGGAGTTATACAAATCTACAATATAGGATTTCTTCAATTACAATTTACCTACCATTTTAAAGAGTACAATGCATCGCGTCATGCCAGGTCCAGTTTTTAAAATTTAAACTCCAATTAAGCAAAATTTACAGAAAACTCACATTCTGGTGTGTGTGTCAAATGCTTTTCTTAGTCTGGTTTACACCACACGCAAACGCACACACACAGTGGGCAACGAATAAAGTGAAACTAGATGTAATATTTGTTTCTCTCTATCACGCTGATAGATACATGAGTAAAATGTATGGGAAGCTAACACATAAGTGTGAGTGAAAATGTTCTTGGAAGAGAGTAAATAGCCAGAGATAGTGATTTGAGGAAGACTTTACATTAAATAACCGTACTGGCTTGTGTTAGTAATAAAGTAAACATACACTCATACATACATACATACATACATACATACATACATACATACATACATACATACAACACCACACATACATACATACATACATACACATACACATACATACACACATACATACATACATACATATACATACATACATATACATACATACATACACACACACACACACAGTATTGAAGCTTGAGAACAATCAGATACATTTGCAACACATCTGTTGAAAATAGTATTGTTCACACACATACATATACATATATACATACAGACAGACAGATAGACACACACACACACACACACGATCCAGCATGGCCACAACCTCAAGGCTGAAACATATAAAAGAATAACAGAATATAAATGTGTGCATGTGTGTGAGAGAGAGAGTGTGTGTGTATATGTATGTATGTATGTATGTATATATATATAATAATGCGGTTTTTTCAACAGCTTGAACTAAAAGTCAGAGGGGAATGGGATAAAACTACTTATATTAACTTGCTATAAAAGCAGGTAGTAATTTTATCTTGTCCTTATTCATAGTGCAAGTTTTGAAGAGTGCATTTCGATTTTAACAGCTATTTTTTTCAAAGCTATATTGGAACAGCCTAGAAGACGAGCCTCATCCTGAAAGATCTATAGAACTCGACAAGGACATCCTGAAAACCCTGGGGACAAAATCTCATCGTAACTGTTGAGGAACTAGCAGAGAAGCTTGGATTTGGTCATTCAACCATTCATTGAGACCTGTGTGCTATCGGAAAAGTCAGCAAATTGGGTCAATGGGTTCCTCACGAACTTTCCGAGTCTAATTGCATGCAGAGAGTGAATGTATGCTTTTTTGCTGTCACATCTCACCACTACTGCGCTATGTATATCTATAAAATAAAAACTGTAGTTGTGTGAGTGTCTGTCCCCTCGATTTAGATTCCTAACTACTCCACACATTTTGCGGTGCAGTTTAACCAAATTCGGGGTAGCTTATAGTCTCTTGATCATATCGAGCCCGTCTGAGTATTAGCGCGCGTCTACGAGGAGTCTACGATTTTAAAAAAAATTTAACATCATTTTTTATTCCATTTTTAATGCATAATTTTTCGTGTGTCGATGGCGGCGGAGTTGGCATCCACGCTCACACCTGCACCTGTGGGGAAGGGAGTGCAAGGAAATCAACGTCGTAATGCGTTGTCAAGGAGACCAGCGTTCTTTTAGAACAACGACTTCATGGCTTGAAGACACCAAAACAGAAATGGCTAAGAAAGCGTCTACATGAGTCTACGATTTTAAAAAAATTACCATCGTTTTTTTTCCATTTTAATGCATTTTTTCGCTATTATATAAGGGAAGTAACTCTCTAAAAATGTCTACGATGAGTCAACGATTTTTCAAAAAATTTACCATCATATTTTTTCCATTTTTAATGCATTTTTTGCTATTTTTTGGCTATAACTCTCTAAAAATGCTTATATAGTTATTTCCCTTACAAACCCGAGCAACGCTGGGCGATACTGCTAGTACCCATATAAACCTGCACAGATACCCATCCATTCATTTGGTGGTCTTTGTAAGCCTAGTACTTATTCTTTCGGTCTCTTTTGCCGAACCGTTAAGTTACGGGGATGTAAACACACCAACATCGGTTGTCAAGCGAAGGAGGGGTGACAAACAGACAGACAAATATATATATACACACCCACACACACACCCATACACATATATATACGACGGTCTTCTTTCAGTTTCTGTCTACCAAATCCACTCACAAGGCTTTAGTCGGTGCGTGACCATAGTAGAAGGCATCTGCCCAAGGTGCCACGCAGTGGGACTGAACACGGAATCGTATGGTTAGGAAGCAAGCTTCTTACCACACAGCCACACCTGTGCTTATATTACAAAATAGTTATAATACATTTACTCAGATATAGTATTTTAATGTCTACATTGCCAGATTTGCTTACATCGCTGAAGAATATTTTTGCTAAAATATCTGACCTGAAATGCCATTATAATTTATACTCTTTCATTTTTGTTCTAAAGGAGGTAAAAGAAGGCATGACACTTTTTAGATAAATAAATACATACAACGAACGCACAAACATACATACACACATACCAACAAACACACACATATGTATATGAATTTTCATGCACACAAACATCCTACGTACGTGTCGATTATAACTTGTAACAAATCTAAAAGAATTGAACATGTATTGACATTTCATAGACTATCATACTAAAATAGCAATTTTCAAATCTAATTTCTTCGAATTTCCGTCATTTTGTCTTAAGACCTGTATTGTATTTGTATTTTTTCTACAAACGTTTACCAATAGACACGAAATAAATTTTTGTGTATCTCTTCAGCTGATGGTTCAGATAATATATTTATTTCTAACCAATGAAAAGAGGCTTGTATGTATCTACCAGTTAGGAAATATCCAATCAAGCTGCCTCTGTGTGACAAAAGTTATTTCATAGAGTTTAGTTTCTCAGCCAAACTTTACAATAACTTTCTTGTAAAATTAAATTGAAGGATTGACGAGTTAGGTTTTTATTTTCAATGTTGTTTTATTTATTTGTTTATTGACCGCCACAGATTTTGCAGATATATCTAAAATGTTGATACGCTAACATTGCGAAATATCAAGCAGACGTATAAATGATTAGGGTTGGTTGTGTGGTTAAGAAGTCTCCTTCCCAAACATGTGGTCGTTCGTTCAGTCCCACAGTGTAGCTCTTTTGGCGAATCAAATATCTCCTATAAATGAAATATCTCCGGGTTGACCAATGCCTTTAAGTGGTCATACTTGATGGAAACAAAAAGCTCGTCGTATATATATATATATTCTTTCACTTCTGTTAGTCATTTGATTGCGGACATGCTGAAACACCGCCTTTAATGGAACAAATCGACCCCAGAACTTATTCTTTTGTAAGCCTAGTACTTATTCGTCGATCTTGCTTGCAGCACCACGAGATTACGTAGACGTAAACACACAAACACCGGTTGTCAAGCGAAGGCGGGAAGACAAACACAGACACACTCACACATATATATACGACGGGCTTCTCTCAGTTTCCGTCTATCAAATCCACTCACAAAACTTTGGTCGGCCTAAGTCTATAGCAAAAAACACTTGCCCAAAGTGCCACGCAGTGGGACTGAACCTGGAACCATGTGGTTGGCAATCAAGCTTCTTACCAAACAGCCACTCCTGCGCCTATAAAAAATTATATATATATATATATATATATATTATATATATTATATTATATAATATATATATATATATATAATATATATATATATATATATATATTAATATATATATATATATATATATATATATATATATAATATATATATATATATATATATTATATATATATTATATATTATATATATATATATATATATATATATAATTAATTAATAAGGGTGAGAGAATTAGATACTATTTAATAGTATATCTATTCAACACCAAGTGGCCTAGTGCTCCGAGAAACCTGGATTATTATAATATTTTATAATATATTATAATATTTTTACAAAATAAATATAAGAGAGTGGTCACTATATGGCTCATCTAGCACCAGTTAATCCAAAAGGTTTCAACCACAAAAATACATGTTTCCCATGAAAGTCAGTACGATTGTTAGCTCACACAGACAGGGCAAATAAAAAATAACAAAATACAGATTATTTTGGGACAATTGTTTCGCTATTAATGAATTAAATACATTTAATTACATTTAATTCATTAATAGCGAAACAATTGTCCCAAAATAATCTGTATTTTTGTTATTTTTTATTTGCCCTGTCCGTGTGAGCTAACAATCGTACTGACTTTCATGGGAAACATGTATTTTTGTGTTGAAACCTTTTGGATTAACTGGTGCTAGAGTGAGCCATATAGTGACCACTCTCTTATATTTATTTTATATATATATATATATATATATATATATATATATATATATGATATATATATAGAGAGAGAGAGAGAGAGAGAGAGAGAGAGAGATAGTGAGAGAGAGAGAGAGAGTGAGAGAGAGAGAGAAAATAACGAGGCGGCTATAAGCAATATGAAACCAAACAGGAATACTTCAATTATCACTAATTGTGACTGACGGTGCAGGGTAGCAACTACATCGCAAGAAATTGGAGTTAAAAACCCTCTTAGGCGCAAAGAAGCACATGCCTATTTACTGACAGGGGAGTTAACCACCCCACGGCGAGCAAGCTTACCATACTAGAATTTTAGCTTCACTTGAAATTAAAGTTCTTCAGTGGTGACTACTCCGTCGGTGAATAGTTTGCCTAAATCTCGACTGCCAGTATATAATATTTATCATATGAATCAATGGCTGATCCAACAAAATGGCATGTGAAAATCATAGAATAACGAAGGCGGTTATGCATATATGTATACTTTCCATGTTCATATTTTAATTTTGCGTTTCAATAATTTTTCGTTGCTCTTATTCACACTCGAATTTGATGGACAAATAACGGTATGCAAGCCGACACAACAAATTTCTAGTGCAACTTTTTTACTGATGTACCTGAGACACAGAACGACGGGTCGAAACATGTGTCGTACTTATTAGTCTAATACACATTTCATCCCCTATTTTATTAATACTATTATATATATATTCTTTTACTAGTTTCAGTCATTTGACTGCGGCTATGCTGGAGCACCGCCTTTACTCGAGCAAATCGACACAAGGACTTATTCTATGTAAGCCTACTACTTATTCTATCGGTATCTTTTGCCGAACCACTACGCTACGGGGACGTAAGCACACCACCATCGGTTGTCAAGCGATGTTGGAGGGACAAATATACACACACACACACACACGCACATACGCACACACCACACTATATATATATATATAATATATAATATATATATATAATATATATTATATATATATATACACATATATATATATATATTATATATATATATTATAGATATATATATATAACGACAGGCTTCTTTCGTTTCCGTCTATCGAATCCACTCACAAGACTTTGATCGGCCCGAGGCTATAGTAGAGGACTCTTGCCCAGAATGCTACGCAGTGGAACTGAACCTGGAACCATGTGGTTGGTAAGCAAGCTACTTACAGCTTGCTTAACAACGACTTGGTTCCCGGTTCTGTCCCATGCGTGGCTCCTTGGGCAAGTGTCTTCTACTATAGCCCCGGCCGACCAAAACCTTGTGAATGGATTCGGTAGACGGAAACTGAAAGAAACCCGTCGTATACACATACACACACTTATATATATATTCTGTGTGTTTCAGTGTTTGTCCCCCACCATCGCTTGACGACCGATTTTGGTGTGTTTACGTCTCCCGTAAATTAACGGATCGGCAAAAGAGACCGATAGAATAAGTACTAAGCTTACAAATAAGTCCTGGGGTCAGTTTGTTCGACTAAAGGCTAAAGAATTTTTGGGGAGGGGGCCAGTCGATTAGATCAACCCCAGTACTCAACTGGTACTTTATTTATCGACCCCGAAAGGATTGCTAGATATTAAATCGGTGAAGGAATTTATCTGAGCGTTGTTCTCTCCAGATTCAAAAGAAAAAAGAAAGAGCCAAATTTACCTTGAACCACCCCATATCATCTTTAAAAAGAGAGAGATGGGAAGAACACATTTACCATTGTATTCCTAGATGTACACGATAATCTCGACTGGAACGCCCTTATTAGTAGTATATGATTTAAGAGAGATTTTGTTGCTGTTTCTAGCATATCAAGCGATCGCATAGATTCCCTTTATAAACGAGTACTTTCTGTATTCGCTACCTTTGGAAAATTGCTTCAGATTCGTTCAGATTTGATTGACAAAACGTTGTCTGTTCATGGTACATCTAATGAAAATTAGATCGATATGCCCTGCCTTTATTTCTCATAGGTAAACAAAATAATATTTCAGGTGTATTTCTCTATCATGGTGCAAATGAAAACATAATCTTAGAACTAGCATTTTGCTCTACTTTCTTATCGTTATGTATCTGTCCTACAGCTTTCAGGACAAGAAATCATAAACATTGTTATGGCTGTCCCCGCTGATCAGTTCCAAGTTGGCCTTGAACAAATGCACATTCGACCGAAATGAAAATGCATAACAAACATATACAACTACGTAGATGTAGCATACACATAAATCTTTATTGCACTTGGAGATCTTAGAAATTAACAAAAAGTCTCAGAGATTTTATTTTGCATTTAAGGAAAAATTACAATGAAATATTTTGCCTGTATTTCATAAAATATAATATGTTTCTCAGGAAAATATCTTCACCAGAGAACTACTTTTCCTACATATGAAGATGTCCCCTAAGAGCTGGTGCTTGACTTCATTTTCTCAAGGTTATATAAATGAAAGCTAAATCCCTCCCTGGGTAGGACGTTATTCTATTTCTGTTAACAATCCAAAATTATCTGCTGCTTATTTTCTATAACTGGGTGAACTGGGGCGTGTAAAAATAAGTGTACCACTTAAATACACAAAGAAACGCCTGCAGTGGATTTAATCTCAAGAATTATGAGTTGGTAATCCAATATCATATTACACAGACATTTCGGTTTTAATATATCTCCCAGGGACTTTAGAGAGCATTTTTAAATAATTTCAAACCTCATAGAAAGTTAACATTATGAGGTTAACTGCTGAATGTATGCATTATGTTTTCCATATAAATGTGATCTTGTCAATATTTTATCCCACATTGACGTAACTTTGCGGCTTCTTTACTTTTACTTTATACACCTGTCGTAAGAACTCATCCAGGGCCATCATTTGTTTCTAGGTTTGCGCACACACACACGTACAGACGGGGACACACACACAAATATATATATGCATATGTGTGTGTGTGTGGTGTGTGTGTGTGTGTGTGTGTGTATTTAGGTGCAGGCGTGACTGTGTGGTAAGAAGCTTGCTTCCCAACCACATAGTTCCAGGTTCAGTCCCACTGCATGGCACCTTCGGTTAGTGTCGCCTACTATAGGCTCGGGCCGACCAAAGCCTTGTCAGTGGATTTGGTGGCCGGAAACTGAAAGAAGCCTGTCGTAAGTGCGTGTGTGTGTATGTGTGTGTGTGTGTGTTTGTCCACTCCACTCCCGATTACTTGACAACCGATGTTGGCGTGTTTACGTCCCCGTAACCTAGCGGTTCATCAGAAGAAACCGATAGAATAAGTACCAGGCTTAGAAAGAATAAGTTCAGGAGTCGATTTCTTCTACTAAATGGCGGTGTTGAAGCATGGCCCCAATCAAATGACAGAAACAAGTAAAAGAATATAAAAGAATAAAAGAATATATAGACGCAGGAGTGGGTATGTGGTAAGAAGCTTGCTTCCCAACCACATGGTTCCGGGATCAGTCCCACTGCGTGTCACTTTGGGCAAGAGCCTTCTGCTATAGCCTCGGGGCGACCAAAGCCTTGTAAGTGAATTTGGTAGACGGAAACTAAGAGAAGCCCGTCGTATATATATATATATATATATATATGATATATAATATATATATATAATAAATGTATGTCGTATGTATGTATTTGCTTGACAACCGATGTGTGTGTGTTTACGTCCACATATCTAGTGATTCGGCAAAAGAAATAGATAGAATAGGTATTGGACTTACAAAGAATAAGTCTTGGAGTCGATGTGTTCGACTGAAGGTCGACCCCTGGCCTCTCGAGGAAACTAGACGATGACTGTGTAGAAGAGTCGGATGGTCTGCATACATAATTCGAAGATGCAAACCTTGTAACAACTCGCGATGCTACTGTGCGTGTTCGTGCGATCAAACAGGTGACCGAACTACTTGATGTAATTTATGACCGGAGATTGCATCGCGTATACAATTATATACACAACATATATACATATGCATTTGTCACTCTGTTCTTGAAAAGGGATGCCTAACATACTTTAACCATTTCACCAAAACTTGTTGCTTGATCGAAAATCTATAAACATGCATATATTACTTGTGAGTTTATTTATTACGTAAGCTATAACCTTCTTGAAACAGCTGCCGAGATAAGACATTACATAGTTATCATTTTCTCTTTTCTCAAACCTAACACTGCTTACTTTACTACATATATGTATGTATGTATGTATGTATGTATGTATGTATGTATGTATGTATGTATATATGTATGTATATATGTATGTATTTATGTATGTATGTATGCATGCATGTGGGTGTGTTTTTATGTATGGTGTGTACGTGTGCTGTATGTGTGTGTGTGCGTTTGTGTGTGGTGTGAGTGTGTGTGTGAGTGCATGTATTTATGAACATGTAGATCTATTAGTCCATCGCGTGCCTATGTGTGTGAGTGTGTGCGCACGCCCGTGTGTATCAATTCGAGTGTATCTCGAGTACTTGTTTAGAACTAGTAATAATGTTACAAGAACTGAATTTTTTAACCCCGTACATATATCTATGTTAGGCGCGCACACGCACACATTCACCATTCAAAGGCATATATTCATGTGTTTTATGAATGTGTGAACGTGTATGTATACCCATCTCTCTCTCCCTCTCTCTCTATCCTCTCCTTCTGTATGTGTGTATGTATATACACACACACATTAATACCCAAACATAGATATGTATGTGTTGATATGAAATCTTTTCATGTCTTTCTTTTCAAACACGCACACACACAAACACACATGTACACACACATTTACAAATACACGCATAGATATATTTGTACAAAGGAATCTATTTAATTTTCTATGTCACTCAACCATCGAAACATACATACATACATACATACATACATACATACATACATACATACATACATACATACATACATACATACATACATACATACATACATACATACAAACATACATATAAAATACATATACATATACACGATCTCACACATCTACTTCTAAGTATGTCTGTATGTTTCGCTGTATATGTATGACTTATAATTTGGCGCTACACACTTCCAAGCATATATACCCATTTAAGGCGCTTAACTCCTTAAACTGTCAAAAGAGCCGTTTTTTTCTGACATCTGTTATAAATAGATGTTAATATAACATTGCAGGATACAGTGTTGATCAGCGTGAAATCTTGTGAAACATTTCATTTTTCACTTATGGTTATATTTTCACACACGCACGAGAGCACACACACACACACACACACACACACGTACACACGCACGTACACACGCACGTACACACGCACAAACACACACGCACACACGTGTGAATATGAGTGTAAAGTCGCTCCCATACGCACATGCATATACATATAGACACATATATAAACAAATATATATGAATGTACTCATATATACTTACATGTATATACAGATACAGATGTATATGTACTATAAGTATATACATATATATATAATACGAATACGTATACTCATATATATATATATATATATATATATACACACACATACGCTTTCATATATAGATAGATAGATATACATACATTTATATATGTATATATGATAGATATAAATATATATATATATATATATATGATAGATACATGCCACATACACACACATGTGTGTACATGTGTGTGTTTGTGTGTGTGTGAGTATGTGTGTGTGTGTGTGTGTGTGATTCCTTTTGTAAAGATATACACACACAAATACAGAAACAAACATACAGAAACGCGCAGATACATACACACATATATAATATATACTACTTTCATCCAACTCCCTGCACATTTTTCATGCATCTATACACATCACATGACACCTTCCAACACTATATATTTATTGTATATGTATATAAATATATATATATATATAGATATATATATATATTATATATATATGTATAATACACATATACATATATACATACATAAGATGTATAAATATATATATACATGTATATATATTTATATATATGTTATATATATATGTGCATACATATATATGGTGCATATACTATTGCAATGAACAACGTGTAAAGGGAAATATCTGCATGAATTCCTGTATATATAACTTGTATATATATACATAGCTATATTTTATTATAAATATCAGTCAACTGTAGTCCGTCTCCATCTGCTCTATGATGATGATGATGATGATGATGATGATGATGATGATGATGATGACGACGACGACGACGACGACGACGACAACGACGATGATAGATAATGATATTAGTTATAACGCTATTGTCATCGTGCTTTTGCCATCTAAGCTCATTTGGATTTTTCCTTGATGGAGATTATAATTACTTACAATCACAAATACAAACAATGATAAT
The DNA here is from genome assembly GCF_006345805.1 of Octopus sinensis. NCBI lineage: Eukaryota > Metazoa > Mollusca > Cephalopoda > Octopoda > Octopodidae > Octopus > Octopus sinensis. The sequence continues at coordinate 111,806,136 of NC_042999.1, forward strand.
AGGTGTAATTAAAATGAGGATGAGGATGATGATGATGATGATGATGATGAAGATGACGACGACGACGATATTGATGGTGTTCAATAATTAGAGCAATAATAATGTGAATATATATGTATACATACATATATATTCACAATGCATACATATATATCTTTATTCATATGTATATACGAGTATATGTTATTTGTACATGGGTTTGTATGCATATATATGTTATTTACATATGTTTATGCACATATGTATATATATGTATGTATGTATCTATATATATGTGTGTGTATATGTATATATGTATGTATATGTTTATGTGTCAGTGTTTGTCCCCCGCGCCACCATCGATTGACAGCCGATGTTGGTTCTTTTATGTACCTGTAACAGTGGCTCAGCAAAAAGAGACCGATAGAATAAGTACTAGGCTTACAAAGAATAAGTCCTGGGGGTCGATTTGTTCAACTAAAGGCGGTGCTCTAGCATGGCCGCAGTCAAATGACTGAAACAAATAAAAGAATAAAAAAGTAATATGTGTATATATATATATATATACACATACTTACACAGAACACACGTTCGTGCATACACACAGGGCTGTTGTTTTTCTGCATGAAAATAACTAAATAGCTGAACTACATCAAAGTGTGAAGAAAGCGAAGGATTCTGCTTCAAATATAAACAAACGAATAAATATGTCTCATTGTAAACCACCAGATTAAAAACTAAATATTTTTAATCTGGCGGTTGTTGTTGTTAGGCTGGTTGTTATGGATCCAGTTCTTGTCGACGTTGATTGTAATGGTCTTGTTGTGGCCATGTTGGTGTTGCCGTTGCTGTCACTACTGCTGCTGGTACTGGTACTGCTGTTGCTGTGGTTGTTGTTGTTATTATTTCTGTCTAAGAATGTAACTAGGACAGCAGAAATTAACATCTGAACACTGCGATCCACTTAAGGATGTGTTAATTTTGTTTATTCAAACGTATGGTCTGTAGGTTTATGCGTGTTTTTTTTTCCATGTGTGAGTATGTGTTTGTGTATGTCTTAAAAATATACATATACACATACACACACATACGAAATATATATATATATATACATGCAAGTACACGCACAAATACATATGTAATTATATGTTTGTGTGTGTTAATGGTTGGATGCAAGCGTATTCATATAGCAGGCTGTCTGCATCTGAAGATATATACGGATGGGTGAGTAGCCATGTTCCCATGTGAATGGTTGCGCATCCTACATATGTGTGTGCGAGTGTGTGTGTGTGTGTGTGTGTGTGTGTGGTGTGCGTGTGTGTGTGTGTGTGTGTGTGTGTGTGTGTGTGTGTGTGTGTGTGTGTGTGTGTCAATGCATGTGTGCATGTGTCTGCGTCTTGGGATGTAGTATTTTCTGAGCAACGCATTGGAACTTATACATATGCAGCAACTACGAACAAAAATTAAGAATAAATAGTCAGCGGAAGCCGGTTATTATAATCGCATATGATGATAACAAAATTAGATTCCAAACTTATTGTTATATCTTCTGCTTAATGCTTTCAAGCGGATTTTGTGACGAAAATGCCTCCGTTTCAAATCGATCAATATTTGCATCTTTCACTGCGCTTTCTTTTATTCGTTTCGTTATTAGTTTCGGATATTGAACTTCGGACATGCCGGACCAGTGATTTCTGGATATCCACCGCACTTCACATTTTGCCGGCTGGTACTTATTGTATCTGTCTTGAAAGTGGATATACAAAGGATTTGAATTCTGAATGGAAAACAAAATGATTCCAAATACTGAGTTTTTTGCAGGAGTGGGGCCGATCATTTTATAGTGCCTTCCATTTTACCAGTTTCGACTTATTAGCGTATGTGCTCAGCTCGTTCTCATACACATAAAAATCTGCATGCCCCTAGATATTTATAAAGTAAAAGCAATGGAGCTCATCGATTTCGACTGTGAAAGTTATACTGTTGGGTCACTGGAGTTCACCCATCATGTTCGTCCGCTGGAGAAACGAAGACGTTCGAGTTATTCTTAAGCCTGATTGATGATTTGCGCAGTGACTTAGTTTAAAGTAAAGAAGAGTTGGACAGCGTCAACCTCACTTCTTGTCCGTAACCATCTTCAGTCCAATGACAAGACGAAGTCAAGACAATTTGGGATACAGACGGATGAAGTGGATGGCAAAGATGCCTTATTTAGCTCATCTTGCTCTTTGTACTACACAATGAGTAACTGTAGCCACCATCTTCTCCGTTGAATCATGAAATGTTCTTTAGCCGTGTCCATCGAAACCAGTCTTCATATGCATAGACAGGCAAGTCCTAATGTGCTAATTAACTCATAGCTGGAGCCTTGAGAGGTGCTGCTACTCCAGATCAGAATAGACCTGGGAACAGCAATGGCTAAGAGCTGATTCCACTCTCCTCAAAATACTAGAACACACGAATCAGGGTCCGACAATTGGACGCTGGTTAAAGTCATACCCAGGTCACTGTTAGAGTGTGTCAGAGGTAGAGCATTCAGCAGACACGTACTATTCACGTAATTTTGAAACAGAATCAGCGTATCATAGTGTATGACAAGGCTATGCTTTTTAATTACAGTACTATCCAACCGACGGGATTCCGTACAATTTTCATCATTTTGTTTGTTCAAAACATAACGCAGTCGATTGAACCCGAGTTCACATGATTGCAAAGCAAACTTCTTTAACATTTGGCCATGCTATGTCCATGTGTGTATGTATTCTTTAATTCTTTTACTTGTTTCAGTCATTTGACTGCGGTCATGCTGGAGTTCTACCTTGAATTTTTTAGTCGAATCAATCGACCCCAGTACTTATTTTTTTAAAGCCTGGTACTTATTCTATCGATCTCTTTTGCTCAGCCCGAGGCTATAGTAGAAGACACTTGCGCAAAGTGCCACACAGTGGGACTGAACCTGGAACCATGTGGTTTGGAAACAAGCATCTTACCTCACAAACACGATATAAAGTAAATTCAAACGTAAAGCACTGTAAACATATTCTCGTCTTTATATTCATAAATTCTTACATAGCCCATCTGGTTTATGAGTTCCTTTAATGGAGTTTACACTGTTGCTTCCATGAAGCCATGTCTCCGGTATGAAGATGATACTCCTCCGCTAGTCTCAGAAGCTTCGAAGAAACGGCCATATGCACTGGTCATCCTTAACTTTCGAATAAAAATAATTGTATGATTTCATGATGTATGCATACATAAAGACATACGTACACGAACACCTATGCACACACACAAGATCGCATCTCAATACCTACAGGGAGCTAATATGTTTAGTTCGAGACTAAATTGTTATTCAAAAGGCAAAAACGCAGATGTTTTCATTTTTTAGAAGTCATTTCAAATACAAAGCCAGTTCAAATACATGATGTCACAAACTGCTCAATTCAAATACATGACGTCACAAACTGCATTCGACGCTCAGATTTGTTTTTGCATTGACAAGTCGGTGAGCGCTGCAGAACAACGCTGACGCAGCCAAGTGATTAAAAGTTTGTTTCAGAATTGCCTGGTTTGAGGTTCGTTCACACAGCAAACATTGTGAAGGCAACTGGGTAAGCAGATGCTGCACGGATGTCAGTCAAAACGACTGTACCGCTTCTTGGAGAAGATATATAATTTATCGCCCAATTAAATGCCACCCCATTGATAATGTCTTTGCAAAAATATAAGATCATACAATTCTATTTGTCTTTATGCTTAGTTGAATAGAAACGAATTTGTATCAGTAACTATCATTTAAGAAAGCCATAACCAGTATTTGCACAAGGAAAAATGTACGTTGCATATCGAACAATCATCTGAATAAAAAGGCAATGTACTCGAGAGAATAAAAATGGCTTGAAAAAAATTTATGGTGTGTTAAATATACAAAATAGACTAAAATAAAGAAGTTTAAAAAATAAGCAATCTGATGTTTTCAAGCAAAAATTATAACTGCTGCTACTTTTCAATAATTATTATAAAATATTTTATTTCAAGAATGTTTTACATTGCCTTCTTTCTCTGTCAATTTGTGTCTTTATTTCTTCTCATCCATAGAATCTCACATACTTCGCAATGCCTTGGGAGTGGTGGAGTGCGTAAATGTGCATGTATGTGTTTACGTGGGCATGTATTTCTCGGTATTTTTTTGTATACACGCTCATAATAGTATATTTGTGTGCTTATATGGATACATATACTGTTGACATAATATGACATTTCAAAATATTGGGATAAAAGAAGGCAAGCATAGACAGATAGATAGATAGATAGATAGATAGATAGATAGATAGATAGATAGATAGATAGATAGATAGATAGATAGATAGATAGATAGATAGATAGATAGATAGATCGTAATGCCACCTTCAGTTGAAATTATAAGTCATTAGCTGTTAAAACTATTCTACAAAGTTTTAGAATAGTAGACGGTGACATCATCTGTTCACTGTTCTGGTGTTACCCACACATATAATCATACGTTAACACATATATTCTTAGTTGTAGTCGGCAATTACTCAATCCAGCACTATGTACTAGCACCCTCATTCAGGAGCAGTCAGCAGTCAGTAGCAGAGATTAGTAGATGAATACTGTAAGCGTTGATAGACTCCAATACGAGTTCTGAATCAGCTAATTAGAATGAACTATGATCATCAGTCACCGGGAAATATATAGAGATTGATAAAGTTTAGACGCAAGGAAAGCCCTGCAACTACGAAACAATCATAGATATATGTTCCTCGCATCTGCGAAATTTTAAGTAAAACGATTCCAATACGATAGATAGATAGATAGATAGATAGATAGATAGATAGATAGATAGATAGATAGATAGATAGAGATACGTAGACAGATACATACATACATATATATACATACATGCATACATACATAAGAGTATTAATGTGTTATGACTTAGTAACATCACAGAGTGCAGGTAAGATGCAGTGGGGTCTTTAGTCATCGGTCAAGTCACAACAGGGGCCTCAGACAGATAATACTTTCCTTAAGATGTGCACTGTGCCCAATAAGCCTGCTTTTTGCAAGACATCAATCTTGCATGGGATTTTCAGTTGCCTTAAGAAGTCTTGAAGTTCCAATGAGATTGAGCCCAACGCTCCGATCAACACTGGTATCACTCTCTCGCATTCCATACAGTTTTGCCTTTTCCACTTTCAATTCAGAGTGCTTGGTGATATTTTCAACCTCTTTACTCACAACATTCATGTCATTTGGTATGGCTACATCAATGATCTGCAGTATTTGTCTCTCTCTTATTCAATATGACAATATCCGGCCGACGGTGTTTGATTACACGGTCCGTCTGAAAATCATAGTCCCAGAGTATCGTTACTTTTCCATCCTCCTGCATAACTTTACTTGGTACATGCCCACACCAGTTCTCTGTTACTTCATATTGACATTTACGGCATAAGAGCCAATGAAGATACGCACATACTTTATTGTGGCGGCGTTTGTATCCTCTTTGTGCAAGGCTCTCACACCCACTCACCAAGTGGGTCATTTTTTCCACACTCTTCCCATAAAGTCTACATTTCTGGGTGTCAGAAGTTTTATAGCTGTTATTCTTCACTGAATTGGTAGCGAGAGCCTGGTCTTGCGCAGCAATGATCAGGCTTTCAGTGGTACGCTTCAAATCATCTTGCTCAAGCCAAGCCTACGATGTTATTATTATTATTATTATTATTATTATTATTATTATTATTATTATTATTATTATTATTATTATTATTATTATTATTATTATTATTATTATTATTATTATTATTATTATTATTGTTGTTGTTGTTGTTGTTGTTGTTGTTATTTCTCTTTATCACAAGTTTTGTTGGAGCTCCTAGAGTCTTACAAGCGTAGCCTACGCTACCATGCTATCCACTTTCATCAGCTACCTTATACTTTCCTGATTATTCTGACCGTGCCAAGCAGGCAAACCTTTTGTGACAGTTCTACTGGGCACTCTATTCCAATTTCCTCAATATTCCCCTTGATGGCTTCTGATACTGTTCCCAAGGACCCAAAAATAATTGGCACTATCTTCTTCTTCTTCTTCTTCTTCTTCTTCTTCTTCTCTTCTTCTTCTTCTTCTTCTTTTCTTCTTATTCTTCTTGTTATTATTATTATTATTATTATATTATTATTATTATTAATTATTA